>NW_028289892.1:0-54058 GCF_059628265.1 Tinamus guttatus | reverse complement strand
CATTGGCGGAGGCGTCGCTAGGGGCAATGCGCCGCTATTGGCGGAGCCGTCGCTCGGGGCAACGCGCCCCCATTGGCGGAGCCGTCGCCGGGGGCAACGCGCGGCGGAAGGGGCGGGTCGCCGGAAGCGGAAGCTGAGGGCGCAGGCGGCTGCAGCGAAGTCGGCGCCTCCCGGTCACGGGGACGGGGTTGGTGTCACCCACAGGGGGACATTGGGGTAACGAGGGGGCTGGTGACACCCACGGAGGGACATTGGGACCCCCCCGTGCCTCAGCGCAGACCATGGAGCTGGGGCTGGAACTGCCGGGTAGGAAACCGGGATCCGGGGGGGATTAGTGGGGGGGGGGGAGATAATGCGGGGGCTTAATGAGGGGGTTAATGAAAGGGCCCGCTAATGAGGGGGGGTTAATGAAGGGGCTCGTTCGCTGAGGGGACGGGGACACAGGGGGGGGTGGGGACATGGGGGGGACACGGGGATCCAGGGGGGAATAGGGGGAACGTGGGGGCTATGGGGGGCCGCGCATGTCCCTGTGTCACCTGCGTGTCCCTCCGTGTGTCCCCGTGTCACCTGCGTGTCCCTCCGTGTGTCCTCTGCATGTCCCTCCGTGTGTCCCCGTGTGTCCTTCCATGTCCCCCCGTGTCCCTCCGTATCCCCCGTGTCCCCCAGTGTTCCCTCCATGTGTCCCTCCGTGTGTCCCCATGTCCCCCGAGTCCCACCATGTCCCCCCATGTCCCCAGTGTCCCCCCATGTTCCCAGTGTCCCCCCATGTCTCCCGTGTCCCTCATGTCCCTCCACGTCCCCCTGTAGGAGGTCGGCCGGAGTCAGGACGCCCCCTCGATGGCAGTTAAAGGATCCTGCTCGTTTATTAGCTCGCATGCAGCACGTTTATATGATTGTGGCAGTTAGTGACGTCACTGCGCAGGCTCCTGATTGGCTGACAATGATGTAACCGAGACCCTTCCAGCCCCCCTGGCTTGTTCAGCTCCTCCTTTCAGTTCAACAGCTCTTTTATTCGCTCTGGCCTTGGCCTGCTTCCTTATCCCCTAGCCAGCGTTCCCGTTGTGCTTCCACTGCGACCTGAAAGCCGGGATTGAGCAGCCCTGCTGGGCAGCCCTGGCCACGGCTCTCTGCCCATTCCTCTCTAACTGCCCCTTTTTCCTTTTGCAGCAGCCAGGCCTGATTGGGAGCAGAGAATCCCTCGCAGCGGACGCCGCTTCCCGGCTCCTGGATCCTCCGTCCGGCCGCGGCGACCCAGGATCTCCCACCCGTCGCAGCAACTTTCCTGCCGTTTGGTCCCCTGCCGTCGGGTCCCAACGTTCCCGCCGTCGGGTCCCTGTTCGGGCGCCGGCTGTTGGCCCAGCGCAGGATAACTGCACGGCCTTTCCGGGAGCCGAGCTGGATCGCAGGACACGGACTCAACATGAGGTCAGGTCTCGCTCCGGTTGTTACCGCCGTGCGCGGATATTGATCCCTACAAGCAGCTGAGGGGTTTCCAGGCTCGTTCTGATTGGTTGCCAGGAGCTTTGCTAGGTCCCGACCGCACAGGCTCTTCTCAGCTCTGCAGATCCTCAGCACAGCATTTCCCTACAGCCCCCCATATCGGAGGCCGGGAGCCTCAGAGACCCCCATAGCAGAGGCTGGGAGGCTCCCAGCCCCTCATAGGAGAGGCTCTAGGTCCCCATATCGGAGGCCAGGAGACTCAGAGACCCCCATATCAGAGTCCAGGAGGACTGCCCCCCGCTTAGCGGACTCCAGGAGGCTCCAGGCCCCCCATAGGAGAGGCTCAGAGACCCCCATAGAGGAGTCCAGGAGGCTCAAAGGCCCCCATAGAGAAGGATGGGAGGCTCAGACACCCCCATATGAGAAGCCAGGAGGGTTAGAGACCCCGATAGAGGAGGCCGGGAGGCTCCGGCTCCATTTCGGTAGGCTCACAAAATTGTAACTTTTGAAGGTTCTCGTGCAAATGTTTTTGATCTTCTAGGGAACCTTCCCATCCAAAGCCGGAGCCCTGGCCACGTCCTGGTCCTGGATGAAAAGGAAAGTAGGACAATACCAGATGTTACCGCTCACAAAGGAAAAGGCAAGCTTTGCCCATTTGGTTCTATAAAAGCTGGGCCCTCTTGCTGTGATGTTGGAGACCTCGCTTACGGGTGGACGCACCGCGTAAGACCTCCCAGTTGCCGGGAAGGTTCTCCAAATCCTTGCTGCAACAGGGGCTCCCCAGCCGCCGTGGATCTGGATGATGCTAACGTGCGTGTGCACGTTGCTCCTTTTTGGGGCAGAGGCTGCTGCCGGTCGCCTCTCACTGATTGGCTTTTCCTCTGCTTTTCAGGTGACGAGCGGGCCTTGACCTGTCGTGGATGAGGGTTTGAGGAAAGGACGACTCATTGCGTATAATGGTGTGTCAGGACTTCTAGGACTAGTCATCCCTGTGTAGCACATTCGTCACTTGGTAGTTTGGTTTGTTCTAGCTGTTACAGGTGTCATGGCATCTCCAGTACCAGAGCGAGGATCCAGCACGATGCACGTGTCCCTTGTTCTCAGTTGCACCCAGGCCCAGACATGGGTGCAGAGTGTCCTTGCAAATACATTGAGACACGGAGACAACGGAGTCCTCCCCACCGAGATCCGAAAGAATCCCACGGAATGTGGCCATGGAGAAAGAGCGACAGCTCCAAGCGTGATGGAGACCTGCAAGTGGCACCCATGGCCAGGTCCTCCGCACAGTCATCACCCACATACTGACCGTGGCGGGTGTCACCATCGAGAAGGTCTCTGTGCTCCACCCGCCCCTGCCCCCGAAGATGATGCCCTTAAGGCAAGCAGTGTTTCCTTTGATACCAAAGAGGGCGGATGCCATTTTGGGATCAATCCGCAGAGTAAGAATAAAACAGCATTGGCTCGTGTAGGGACAGGATGTGTGCGTTCCAGAACAACGTGTAAACACGTGCCAAGTAATGAGAGTTATAACCAGACTGTGTTTAATGACTCTAAGACGTGTGCTAAGTAATGTAGTAGTTATTAGAGGCTGTGATTTTTGGGTATGTTACCCATGTTTAATGCAAATCTGTGCGTGTGTTGCCATAATAGTGGCTTGCTATTACAGTGGTGGTCGTCACCGTCTTGACGACCAGTGGAAAGTCTAAACACCTCCTACCAAAGTCAAGGGCAAGACTGACTTGGCCTCTGTGTTTGCCTGCGGGACGCGGATGGTGATTGGACTCCATCCAGACGATGGACGTGGGGTTGGCCATGGCTACAGAAACTCTTATCAACGCTATTATTTCTGTTTGCAATATTACTATGTGCTGTCCTGGGTCATGCTCACCCTATGTGCCCGGATGCACCGGTCATAGGAAGGACAGTGTGCAGAGAGCGGGGGACAAGGAGGAACTCCTGAGGCCGCCTGTGCTGTCCCGGGGGAGCCGGCCAGCAACTCTCTGCTCTGCCGGCTCGAGAGGATGTTCGGGTCCAGCATCCCGCCGGCAGGTATCACCTTGTGCGTTCCCACTCGTCCTCCTGTGCATCCCCACGTGTCTCCAGACGTCCCCACGTGTCCCTGCATGTCCCCATGTTGTCCTCACCTGTCCCTGCAATGTCCTCACGTGTCCCCACATGTCCCTCTCTGTCTGTGACCAGATATCTTTGTGACCATCACTGTGGCCTCATCGGCCGCCACTGCGTGCTCGTCTTGGGCCTTCCTGGCCCATTTCACCATTTTACTTCCTGTATTGTCACTCCCTCAGACCTTTCTGGCTACTTCTGCATTCCTGTTCTGGGCTTCCCTGGCCCCTTTCTGCCGCAGTCAGTGGCACCTGCTTTTTTCCAGAGCAAAAATGCTCCATGGTTGTGTTTTTGTAGGGTTTACTGGCTGGGGAGAGTGCACGTGTGTGCACGTGTCTTGTGTGGGGTGGGTTGGGTGTAGTCCAGTTAGCAGGCAGAATAGAATAATTTAGCCCTGAAACATTTTGGGGGGATTCACTAATTAAAACCTAAAGTTTTTTTCATACTGCTTTTTCTTTCTTTTTTTTTTTAATGCAGCCTGTGAGTAATTTTAGTCTGCATTTCTGCACTGTTCAGGTGGTAGCTTGGTTCCTGAAGCCTTCAGAAGCAGCTGCGTGCTTTCAACCAGGTATGTTGCAGATGTGAGCACATCTATATGAGAAAGGCCCAACCATTAGGATTTGTTTTTACACTGTGATAGAGGTGATGGGGGTTGAGTAAAATAATAATAATAATTAAAGGTATTCTGGAAACTAGAGCAGTCTCTTCCCTGAACAAAGCCGTCCTCATGGTGCCCGCGCCAACGTGCGTACATCGAACGAAGACCGCTCTGCACGTGCGGTCAATGGGCTGACTCGGCGCCTGCGTGCCAGGAGCTCCGTGGCTCCCGTGACTCCCTAAAAATGACTTCCATGACAGCAAAGTGTGGCGCACGCACGTGCAAATTGCTCTGCTCACTGCTGCCCTCGGCCGTCCAAGTAGCCGTGCCGGAAAGGTAAGGGGAGGCACGAGTGCTGAGCGCTCCCCTGTGCTCGCTGTTTCGCTTGACGATTGGAGAAGCAGAAGTGTGGCCGTGAGTCCCGGTCCCCCCCAGTCCTCCAGCAACTCGGCAGTGTCAACACGTCGCTGTCAACTGTTGCACCTTGATATCTGGGTAATCTTGAAGAGACCTTCAAGGCCATCGAGTCCAACCGTAAGCCCTTCAACACCACACTTGTTAAACCATCTAAATGCTTCATCTACATGGTTCCTGAACACTGTCAGGGGCGGGGGCTCCATTGCAGTCCTGGGCAGCCTATTCCAATGCTTGACTACTCTTTTCATCTGGCAATGTTACCTAATATTTAATGTGAATCTCCCCTGGCACAACTTGAGGCCCCTGCCGGTGTCACCTGCTTTCTCGCCCCCCTCCCCTGCCCTTTGCTCGGTCCCCTCTTGGTGACGCCTCCATGGTGGCTGCGGTCTTGTCTTGTGCAGCACCTCTGTACAGCGTGTTGGTGGGTTAGCATCCAGGGGACACACGGGTGTTTGTTTCTCTTTTGAGATGCTTCTCGGATCCCTCCGTATGTGCATGATGCAGGCTTCTGGGATAATCCTGCCGTACGCGGTGCTTATGGAGTGCACAAATGTAAAACTGAAGGGTAAGGACCAACTTTTTGGCCAGGGTTTCCTCTCCGGCAGGACAAAGGGGCTAATGGTGCTGCCCCCACCTGACTGTCCCCTTTGTCCCTGTACTCGGGCCAGGGCTCTGCCCAGCACTTCAGTGAGCTGCAGGTGGGGTCTCTGCTGCCCGGGCTGCCCCAGCTGTCCCTGATGGGGCTCGTGGCCCTTCTCCCGTCCTGCTGGGTGATGGGCAGCAGCTGCGGGCCCTTGGGCCGGAATGAGTCACAGGTGGGACCGGGGTTGATAAAGGGTGGCGGTGGGCGGGGGCATCCTGTGTATGGGCCGGCAGTTGAAGGAAGGTGGTGCTGGAGCCGTTCCGCAACGTGGACGCTGCTGCTGAGAAGCCGCCGCTGGGGCCGGCGCCGGAGGAGGTGAGCGGGGCCGGGGGTGCGCGCTCGGGGCTGGGGGTTCCGGGTCACTCATCCTGTTCGGGGATCTTATGGTGGCTATAGAGGGTCCTATGGTGCTTATAGTGTGCCCTATGGGAGCTCTAGGAGGCTCTCTGGGGGCTATAGGGGGTCCTACGGGAGCTCTGAGGGTCCTGTGGGGGCTCTAGTGGTCCCTATGCGGTCTATAGTGGGTCCTATGGAGGTTATAGGGGACCCTATGGGAGCTCTAGGGCATCCTATGGACACTATAGAGGGTCCTATAGGAGCTCTAGGGCGTCCTGTGGGGCCTCTAGGGGGCCCTATGGGGGCTCTTAGGGGTCCTAAGGAGGTTATAGGTGGCCCTATGGGAGCTCTAGGGCATTCTATGGGGAATATAGGGGATCCTATAGGAGCCCTAGGGGGGCAATAGGAGCTCTAGGAGCTCCTATGGGAGCTATACGGGGTACTATGAGAGGGCTACCGGGTCCTATGGGGGCTATGGAGTGTCCTATGGTGGTTATCGGGGGCCCTAAGGGAGCTCTAGGGGCCCCTATGGGGGCTATAGGGGGTCCTATGGGAGCTCTGGGGCTCCTAGTGGAGCTCTAGGGGGTCGTATGGGAGCTCTGGGCGTCCTAGGGGGGCTATAGTGGGTCCTATGGTGGTTATAGGGGGCGCTGGGGGAGTTCTAGGGGGTCCTATGGTGGTTATAGTGTGCCCTATGGGAGCTCTAGGGCATCCTATGGGGACTGCAGGGGGTCCTATAGGAGCTCTAGGGGGTCCTATGGGGGCTATAGAGGGTCCTATGGTGGTTATAGGAGGTCCTAGGGGAGCTCTGGGGGTCCTGTGGGGGCTCTAGGGGGCCCTCTGAGGGTTATAGGGGGTCCTATGGGGCCTCTAGGGGGTCCTATGGGGGCTATTGGGGGTCCTAGCGGAGCTCTAGGGGGTCCTAGTGTAACTGTAGGGGGCCCTATGGGGGCTATAGGGCATCCTATGGTGGTTATAGGGGGCCCTAGGGGAGTTCTAGGGTATCCTATAGGAGCTCTAGGGGGCTCTCTGGGGGCTATAGGCGATCCTAGGGGAGCTCTGGGGGTCCTAGGGGAACTCTAGGTGGCCCTATGGGGGCTATAGGGCACCTATGGTGGTTATAGGGGGCCCTAGGGGAGCTCTGGGTGTCCTAGGGGAACTCTAGGGGGCCCTATGGGGGCTATAGGGCATCCTATGGTGGTTATAGGGGGCCCTAGGGGATCTCTAGGTGGTCCTATGGGGGCTATAGGGGGTTCTAGGGGAGCTCTGGGGGTTCTAGGGGAGCTCTAGGGTGTCGTATGGGTGCTATAGGGGGTCGTATGGGAGCTCTGGGGGTCCTATGGTGGTTATAGGGGACGCTGGGGGAGTTCTAGGGGGTCCTATGGGGGGTTTGGTGGGTCCTATGGTGGTTATAGGGGGCCCTAGGGGAGCTCTAGGGCATCCTATAGGAGCTCTAGGAGGCTCTCTGGGGGCTATAGGGGGTCCTAGCGGAGCTCTGGGGGTCCTGTGGGGGCTCTAGGGGGCCCTATGCGGGCTATAGAGAGTCCTATGGAAGTTATAGAGGACACTATGGGAGCTCTAGGGCATCCTATGGGCACTGTAGAGGGTCCTATAGGAGGTCTAGGGGGGCTATAGGAGCTCTAGGGGCTTGTAAGGGGGTTCTAGGGGGTCCTATGGGAGCTCTAGGTGATCCTATGGGGGTTATAGGGTGTCCTAGGGGAGCTCTAGGGCATCCCCTGGAACTCTAGGGGGTCCTATGGGGCCTTTAGGGGGTTCTATGGGAGTTCTGGGGGTCCATTGGGTCTATAGGGGGCCCTATGGGAGCTCTAGGGGGCCCTATGAGGGTTATAGGGGGTCCTATAGGAGTTCTAGGGGTTCCTATGGGGGCTCTAGGGGTTCCTATGCGGGCTATTGGGGATCCTAGGGGAGCTCTAGGGGATCCAATGGGCGCTATAGAGGGTCCTATGGTGGTTATAGGGGGTCCTAGGGGAGCTCTGGGGGTCCTGTGCGGGCTCTAGGGGGCCCTATGCGGGCTATAGGGGGTCCTATGGAAGTTATAGGGGACCCTATGGGAGCTCTATGGGGCCCTATGAGGGTTATAGCGGGTCCTGGGGGAGCTCTAGGGGGTCCTATGGGGGCTCTAGGGGGTCCTAGGGGAGCTCTAGGGAGTTCTAGGGGATTTCTAGGGGGCCCTACGGGGGCTATAGGGGTTCTAGGGGAGCTCTGGGGGTCCTAGGGGAACTTTAGGGGGCCCCCTGGGGCCTATAGGGGTTCTAGGGGAGCTCTGGGGGTCCTAGGGGAACTCTAGGGCGTCCTATGGGAGCTCTTGGAGGCCGTATGGGGGCTATAGGGGATCCTAGGGGAGATCTGGGGGTCCTGTGGGGGCTCTAGGGGGCCCTATGGGGACTATAGAGGGCCTATAGGAGATGTAGGGGGGCTCTAGATGTTCTAGGGTGTCCTAGGGGAGCTCTAGGGGGTCCTATGGGGGCTTTAGGGGGTTCTATGCGAGCTCTGGGGGTCCAGTGGGGGCTCTAGGGGGCCCTATGGGAGCTCTAGGGGGCCCTATGAGGGTTATAGGGGGTCCTATGGGGGCTATCGGGGGTCCTAGGGGAGCTCTAGGGGGTCCTGTGTGGGCGCTAGGGCGCCCTGTGGGGGCTATAGTGGGTCCTATGGTGGTTATAGGAGGCCCTATGGGAGCTCTAGGGCATCCTATGGGGACTATAGAGGGTCCTATAGGAGCTCTAGGGGGTCCTATGGTAGCTCTAGGGGGTCCTATGGGGGTTATAGAGGGACATCCTAGTGGAGGTCTGGTGGGTCCTAGGGGAGTTCTGGGGAACCTTTGGGGGCTCTGGGGGAGTTATATTAGCTTTAGGGGGTCCTATGGGGGCTATAGAAGGTCCTATGGTGGTTATAGGGGGCCCTAGGAAAGCTCTCGGGCGTCCCATGGACTGGGGGCCCTATGGGGGCTAGAGTGGGTCCTATGGTGGTTATAGGAGGCCCTATGGGAGCTCTAGGGCATGCTATGGGGACTATAGAGGGTCCTATAGGGGCTCTAGGGGGTCCTAGGGGAACTCTAGGGGGTCCTATGGGGGTTATAGAGGGACATCCTAGTGGAGCTCTGGTGGGTCCTAGGGGAGTTCTGGGGAACCTTTGGGGGCTCTGGGGGAGTTATATTAGCTTTAGGGGGCCCTATGGGGGCTATAGAGGGTCCCATGGTGGTTATAGGGGGCCCTAGGGGAGCTCTAGGGCATGCTATGGGAGCTCTAGGAGGCCCGGTGGGGGCTATAGGGGGTCCTAGGGCAGCTCTGGGGGTCCTATTGGGGCTGTAGGGGGTCCTAGGCAGATCTGGCGGTCCTTGGAGTTCTATAGGGGGTCCTATGGTGGTTATAGGGCGTGCTGGGGGAGTTCTAGGGGGTCCTATGGGGACTATAGAGGGTCCTATGGTGGTTACAGTGTACCCTATGGGACCTCTAGGGCATCCTGTGGGGTCTATAGGGGGTCCTGTAGGAGCTCTAGGGGGTCTATAGGAGCTCTAGGGGGTCTATAGGAGCTCTAGGGGGTCCTGTGGGGGCTATAGGGGGCCCTATGGGAGCTCTAGGGGGCCCTATGGGGGTTATAGGGTGTCCTAGGGGAGCTCCAGGGCGTCCCATGGAGCTCTAGGGGGTCCTATGGGGGCTATAGGGGGTTCTGTGGCAGCTCTGGGGGTCCTGTGGGGGCTATAGGGGGCCTCAGGGGAGCTCTAGGGGGCCTAATGAGGGCTATAGGGGGTCCTATAGGGGCTATAGGGGGTCCTATGGTGGTTATAGGGCATCCTACAGGAGCTCTAGGGGGTCCTACGGGAGCTCTAGGGGGTCCTATGGGGGTTATAGGGGGTCCTGGGGAGCTCTGGTGGTCTTAGGGGAGCTCTGGTGGTCCTATGGGATCTCTAGGGGGCCCTATGGGGGCTATAGGGCATCCTATGGGGACTATAGGGGGTCCTATAGGAGCTCTAGGGGGGCTATAGGAGCTCTAGGGGGTCCTATGGTGCCTATATGGGGTCCTACGGTGGTTATAGAGGGCCCTAGGGGAGCTCTAGGTGGTCCTATGGGGGCTATAGAGGCTCCTAGGGGAGCTCTGGGGGTCCTGTGGGGCCTCTAGGGGGCTCTATGGGGGCTCTTTGGGGTCATATGGTGGTTATAGATGGCCCTATGGGAGCTCTTGGGCATCCTATGGGGACTATAGGGGATCTTATAGAAGCTCTAGGGGGGCTATAGGACCTCCAGGGGGTCCTATGCGGGCTCAAGGACACCTTATGGGGGTTATAGGGTGTCCTAGGGGAGCTCTAGGGCATCCCGTGGAGCTCTATGGGGCCCTATGGGGGCTATAGGGGGCCCTATGGGAGTTCTAGGGGGCCCTATGAGGGTTATAGGGGATCCTATAGGAGTTCAAGGGGGTCTTATGTGGGCTATTGGGGGTCCTAGGGGAGTTCTAGGGGGTCCTAGGGGAACTCTAGGGGGCCTCTGGGAGCTATAGGGCATCCTATGGTGGTTATAGGGCGTCCTAGGGGAACTCTAGGGCGTCCTAGGGGAGCTCTAGGAGGCCCTATGGGGGCTCTAGGGGGTCGTAGGGGAGCTGTGGGGATCCCGTGGGGTCTCTAGGGGGCCCTATGGTGGCTATAGGGGCCCCTAAGGGAGCTCTAGGGGGCCCGATGGGGGCTATAGGGGGTCCTATGGGAGCTCTGGGGGTTCTAGGGGAGCTCTAGGGGATCCTATGGGGGCTATAGGGGGTCCTAGGGGAGATCTGGGCGTCCTAGGGGGTCTATAGGCGGTCCTATGGTGGTTATAGGGCACGCTGGGGGAGTTCTAGGGGTTCCTATGGGGTCTATAGGGGATCCTATAGGAGCTCTAGGGGGTCCTATGGGGGCTATACGGGGTCCTATGGGAGCTCTATGGGGCCCTATCGGAGTTATAGGGGGTCCTAGGGGAGCTCTAGGACATCCTATGCGGTCTATAGGGGATCATATAGGAGCTCTAGGGGGCCTATAGGATCTCTAGGGGGTCCTATGAGGGCTCTAAGGGGTCCTATGGGAGGTCTAGGGGGCCCTATGGTGGTTATAGGGTGTCGTAGGGGAGCTCTAGGGCATCCTGTGGAGCTCTGTGGGGTCCTATGGGGGCTATAGGGGGTCCAGTGGGGGCTACAGGGGGGCCTATGGGAGCTCTAGGGGTCCCTATAAGGGTTATAGGGGGTCCTATGGGGGCTCTAGGGGGTCCTATGGGAGCTCTAGGGCATCCTATGGGGACTCTAGAGAATCCTATACAAGCTCTAGTGGGTTCTATCGGGGCTATAGGGGGTCCTATGGGAGCTCTAGGGGTTCCTATGGTGGTTATAGGGGGCCCTATGGGAGCTCTAGGGCATCCTATGGGGTCTATAGGGGGTTCTATAGGAGCTCTAGTGGGTCCTATGGGGGCTATACGTGGTCCTATGGGAGCACTAGGGGGTCCTATGGGGGCCCTAGGGGAGCTCTAGGGCATCCTATGGGAGCTCTAGGAGGCTCTCTGGGGGCTATAGGGGCTTCTAGGGGAGCTCTGGGGGTCCTGTGGGGGCTCTAGGGGGTCCTATGGAGGTTATGGGGGCCCAATGGGAGCTCTAGGGCATCCTATGGGCACTATAGAGGGCCCTATAGGAGGTCTAGGGGGCTATAGGAGCTCTAGGGGGTCCTATGGGGGCTATAGGGGGTCATATGAGAGCTCTAGGGGACCCTATGGGGGTTATAGGGTGTCCTAGGGGAGCTCTAGGGCGTCCCATGGAGCTCTACGGGGTCCTATGGGGGCTATAGGGGGTTCTGTGGGAGCTTTGTGGGTCCTGTGGGGGCTATAGGGGGCCTCAGGGGAGCTCTAGGGGGCCCTATGAGGGTTATAGCGGGTCCTAGGGGAGCTCTAGGCGCTTCTTAGGGAGTTCTAGGGGGTCCTATCGGGGCTATAGGGGGTCCTTGGGGAGCTCTAGGGGGTCCTAGGGGATTTCTAGGGGGCCCTATGGGGGCTATAGGGTTTCTAGGGGAGCTCTGGTGGTCCTAGGGGAGCTCCAGGGGGCCCTATGGGGGCTATAGGGCACCCTATGTTGGTTATAGGGGGTCCTATGGAGCTCTGGGGGTCCTGTGTGGGCGCTAGCGGTCCCTATGGGCGCTATAGTGGGTCCTATGGTGGTTATAGGTGGCACTATGGGAGCTCTAGGGCATCCTATGGGGATTATAGATGGTCATAGAGGAGGTTTAGGGGGCCTATAGGAGCTCTAGGGCGTCCTATGGGGGCTCTAGGGGGCCCTATGGGGGCTATTGGGCATCCTATGGTGGTTATAGGGGGCCCTAGGGGAGCTCTAGGTGGTCCTACGGGGGCTATAGGGGGCACGATGGGAGCTCTAGGGCGTCCTATGGGAGCTCTAGGAGGCTCTGTGGGGGCTATAGGGGGTCCTAGGCGAGCTCTGGGGGTCCTGTGGGAGCTCTAGGGGGTCCTATGCAAGTTATAGGGGACCCTATGGGAGCTCTATGGGGCCCTATGAGGGTTATAGCGGGTCCTATGGGAGTTCTAGGGGGTCCTATGGGGACTATAGGGGGTCCTAGGGGAGCTCTAGGGGGTCCTAGGGGAAATCTAGGGGGCCCTATGGGGGCTATAGGGCATCCTATGGTGGTTATAGGGGGCCCTAGGGGAGCTATAGGTGGTCCTATGGGGGCTATAGGGGGTCCTAGGGGAGTTCTAGGAGTCTTATTGGGGCTCTAGAGGGTCCTAGGGGAGCTCTAGGGAGCCCTATGGGAGCTATAGGGGGTCGTAGGGCAGCTCTGGGGGTCCTAGGGGAGCTCTCGGGGGCCCTATGGGGGCTATAGGGCATCCTATGGGGCCTATAGGGAGTCCTAGGGAAGCTCTAGGAGGTCCTATGGGGCCTATAGGGGTTCCTAGGGGAGCTCTGGGAGTCCTGTGGGGCCTCTAGGGGGCCCTATGGGGGCTCTTAGGGGTCCTATGGTGGTTATAGGTGGCCCTAGGGGAGCTCTAGGGCATCCTATGGGAGCTCTAGGAGGCTCTCTGAGGGCTATAGGGGCTCCTAGGGGAGTTCCGGGGGTCCTGTGGGCACTCTAGGGGGCCCTATGCGGGCTATAGGGGTTCCCATGGAGGTTATAGGGGACCCTATGGGAGCTCTAGGGCGTCCTATGGGCACTATAGAGGGTCCTATGGGGGCCCTAGGGGGTCCTATGGTGGTTATAGGGGGCCCTAGGAGAGCTCTAGGGTGTCCTATGGGGGCTCTAGGGGGCCCTATGGGGGCAATAAGGGGTCCTATGATGGTTATGGGGGGCCCTATGGGAGCTCTAGGGCATTCTATGGGGAATATAGGGGATCCTATAGGAGCCCTAAGGGGGCAATAGGAGCTCTAGGAGTTCCTATGGGAGCTATAGGGGGTACTATGGGAGTTCTAGGGGGTCCTATGGGGGTTATGGAGGGTCCTATGGTGGTTATCGGGGGCCCTAAGGGGGCTCTAGGGGGCCCTATGGGGGCTATAGGGGGTCCTAGGGGAACTCTGGGGGTCCTAGAGGGGCTATAGGGGGTCCTATGGTGGTTATAGGAGACCCTATGGGAGCTCTAGGGCATCTTATGGGGACTATAGAGGGGTCTATAGGAGCTTTAGGGGGTCGTATGAGAGCTCTTGGGGGTCCTAGGGAAGCTCTTGGGGGTCCTATGGGAGCTCTAGGGTGTACTAGGGGAGCTCTAGGGGGCCCTATGAGGGCAATAAGGGGTCCTATGATGGTTAAAGGGGGCCCTATGAGGGTTATAGGGCATCCTCTGGGAGTTCTAGGGGGTCCTATGGGGGCTATTGGGGGTCCTAGGGGAGCTCTAGGGGATCCTAGGGGAACTCTAGGGGGCCCTATGGGGGCTATAGGGGTTCTAGGGGAACTCTAGGGGGCCCTATGGGGGCTATAGGGCATCCTATGGTGGCTATACGGGGCCCTAGGGGAGCTCTAGGGCGTCCTATGGGAGCTCTAGGAGGCCCGGTGGGGGCTATAGGGGGTCGTAGGGGAGCTCTGGGGATCCCGTGGGGTCTCTAGGGGGCCCTATGAGGGCTATAGTGGGTCCTATGGTGGCTATAGGGGACCCTAAGGGAGCTCTAGGGCGTCCTATGGGCACTATAGAGGGTCCTATGGGGGCCCTAGGGGGTCCTATGGTGGTTATAGGGGGCCCTAGGAGAGCTCTAGGGTGTCCTATGGGGGCTCTAGGGGGCCCTATGGGGACTATAGAGGGTCCTATGGGAGCTCTAGGGGGTCCTATGGGAGCTCTAGGGGGCCCTATGGTGGTTATAGGGGGCCCTATGGGGGCAATAAGGGGTCCTATTATGGTTAGGGGGGTGCCCTATGGAAGCTCTAGGGCATTCTATGGGGAATATAGGGGATCCTATAGGAGCTCTAGGGGGGCAATAGGAGCTCTAGGAGTTCCTATGGGAGCTATAGGGGGTACTATGGGAGTTCTAGGGGGTCCTATGGGGGCTATGGAAGGCCCTATGGGGGCTATAGGGGGCCCTATGGGGGCTATAGGGGGCCCTATGGGGGCTATAGGGAGTTCTATGGTGGTTATAGTGTGCCCTATGGGAGCTCTAGGGCATCCTATGGGGTCTATTGGGGGTCCTATAGGAGCTCTAGGGGGGCTATAAGAGCTCTAGGGGTTCCTACGGGGGCCATAGGGGGTCCTATGGGAGCTCTAGGGGGTCCTATGGGAGCTCTAGGGGGTCCTATGGGAGCTATAGAGGTTCATATAGGAGGTTTAGGGGGTCTATAGGAGCTCTAGGGGGTCCTATGGGGGCTTTAGGGGGTCCTAGGGGAGATCTGGGGGTCCTAGGTGGGCTATAGAGGTTCCTATGGTGCTTATAGTGTGCCCTATTGGAGCTCTAGGGCATCCTATGGGGTCTATTGGGGGTCCTATAGGAGCTCTAGGGGGCCCTATCGGACTTATAGGGGGTCCTAGGGGAGCTCTGGGGGATCCAATGGGGGCTATAGGGCGTCCTATGGGAGCTCTAGGGGGTCCTATGGGGGCTATAGAGGGTCCTATGGTGGATATAGGGGGCCCTAGGGGAGCTCTAGAGCATCCTATGGGAGCTCTAGGAGGCTCTCTGGGAGCTATAGGGGCTCCTAGGGGAGCTCTGGGGGTCCTGTGGGGGCTCTAGGGGGCTCTCTGAGGGCTATAGGGGCTCCTAGGGGAGTTCCGGGGGGTCCTGTGGGCACTCTAGGGGGCCCTATGCGGGCTATAAGGGTTCCCATGGAGGTTATAGGGGACCCTATGGGAGCTCTAGGGCATCCTATGGGCACTATAGAGGGTCCTATGGGGGCCCTAGGGGGTCCTATGGTCGTTATAGGGGGCCCTAGGAGAGCTCTAGGGTGTCCTATGGGGGCTCTAGGGGGCCCTATGGGGGCAATAAGGGGTCCTATGATGGTTATGGGGGGCCCTATGGGAGCTCTAGGGCATTCTATGGGGAATATAGGGGATCCTATAGGAGCCCTAAGGGGGCAATAGGAGCTCTAGGAGTTCCTATGGGAGCTATAGGGGGTACTATGGGAGTTCTAGGGGGTCCTATGGGGGCTATGGAGGGTCCTATGGTGGTTATCGGGGGCCCTAAGGGGGCTCTAGGGGGCCCTATGGGGGCTATAGGGGGTCCTAGGGGAACTCTGGGGGTCCTAGAGGGGCTATAGGGGGTCCTATGGTGGTTATAGGAGACCCTATGGGAGCTCTAGGGCATCTTATGGGGACTATAGAGGGGTCTATAGGAGCTTTAGGGGGTCGTATGAGAGCTCTTGGGGGTCCTAGGGAAGCTCTTGGGGGTCCTATGGGAGCTCTAGGGTGTACTAGGGGAGCTCTAGGGGGCCCTATGAGGGCAATAAGGGGTCCTATGATGGTTAAAGGGGGCCCTATGAGGGTTATAGGGCATCCTCTGGGAGTTCTAGGGGGTCCTATGGGGGCTATTGGGGGTCCTAGGGGAGCTCTAGGGGATCCTAGGGGAACTCTAGGGGGCCCTATGGGGGCTATAGGGTTCTAGGGGAGCTCTGGGGGTCCTAGGGGAACTCTAGGGGGCCCTATGGGGGCTATAGGGCATCCTATGGTGGCTATACGGGGCCCTAGGGGAGCTCTAGGGCGTCCTATGGGAGCTCTAGGAGGCCCGGTGGGGGCTATAGGGGGTCGTAGGGGAGCTCTGGGGATCCCGTGGGGTCTCTAGGGGGCCCTATGAGGGCTATAGTGGGTCCTATGGTGGCTATAGGGGACCCTAAGGGAGCTCTAGGGGGCCCGATGGGGCCTATAGGGCGTCCTATGGGAGCTCTGGGGGTCCTAGGGGAGCTCTAGGGGGACCTATGGGGGCTATAGGGGGTCCTAGGGGAGATCTGGGTGTCCTAGGGGGGCTATAGAGGTTTCTATGGTGCTTATAGTGTGCCCTATGGGAGCTCTAGGGCATCCTATGGGGTCTATTGGGGGTGCTATAGGAGCTCTAGGGGGTCTATAGGAGCTTTAGGGGGTCCTATGGGGGGTATAGGGGGTCCTATGGGGGCTCTAGGGGGCCCTATCGGAGTTATAGGGGGTCCTAGGGGAGCTCTGGTGGGTCCTAGGCGAGCTCTGGGGGATCCAATGGGGGCTATAGGGCGTCCTATGGGAGCTCTAGGGGTCCCTATGAGGGTTATAGGCGGTCCTATGGGGGCTCTAGGGGGCCCTATGGGGGCTCTAGTGGGTCCTATGGGGGCTATACGTGGTCCTACGGGAGCTCTAGGGGGCCCGATGGGGGCTATAGGGGGTCCTATGGGCGCTATAGTAGGTCCTATGGTGGTTATAGGGGGTCCTAGGGGAGCTCTGGGGGTCCTGTGGGAGCTCTAGGGGGTCCTATGCAAGTTATAGGGGACCCTATGGGAGCTCTATGGGGCCCTATGAGGGTTATAGCGGGTCCTAGGGGAGCTCTCGAAGGTCCTATGGGAGTTCTAGGGGGTCCTATGGGGACTATAGGGGGTCCTAGGGGAGCTCTAGGGGGTCCTAGGGGAACTCTAGGGGGCCCTATGGGGGCTATAGAGCATCCTATGGTGGTTATAGGGGGCCCTAGGGGAGCTCTAGGTGGTCCTATGGGGCTATAGGGGGTCCTAGGGGAGTGCTAGGAGTCTTATTGGGGCTCTAGAGGGTCCTAGGGGAGCTCTAGGGAGCCCTATGGGAGCTATAGGGCATCCTATGGTGGCTATACGGGGCCCTAGGGGAGCTCTAGGGCGTCCTATGGGAGCTCTAGGAGGTCCGGTGGGGTCTCTAGGGGGTCGTAGGGGAGCTCTGGGGATCCCGTGGGGTCTCTAGGGGGCCCTATGAGGGCTATAGTGGGTCCTATGGTGGCTATAGGGGACCCTAAGGGAGCTCTAGGGGGCCCGATGGGGCCTATAGGGCGTCCTATGGGAGCTCTGGGGGTCCTAGGGGAGCTCTAGGGGGACCTATGGGGGCTATAGGGGGTCCTAGGGGAGATCTGGGTGTCCTAGGGGGCTATAGAGGTTTCTATGGTGCTTATAGTGTGCCCTATGGGAGCTCTAGGGCATCCTATGGGGTCTATTGGGGGTGCTATAGGAGCTCTAGGGGGTCTATAGGAGCTTTAGGGGGTCCTATGGGGGGTATAGGGGGTCCTATGGGGGCTCTAGGGGGCCCTATCGGAGTTATAGGGGGTCCTAGGGGAGCTCTGGTGGGTCCTAGGCGAGCTCTGGGGGATCCAATGGGGGCTATAGGGTGTCCTATGGGAGCTCTAGGGGGTCCTATGGGAGCTATAGAGGGTCCTATGGGAGCTATAGAGGGTCCTATGGGAGCTATAGGGGGCCCTAGGGGAGCTCTAGGGCATCCTATGGGAGCTCTAGGAGGCTCTCTGGGGGCTATAGGGGCTCCTTGGGGAGCTCTGGGGGTCCTATGCGGGCTATAGGGGGTCCTATTGAGGTTATAGGGGACCCTATGGGAGCTCTAGGGCATCCTATGGGCACTATAGAGGGTCCTATAGGAGGTCTAGGGGGGCTATAGGAGCTCTAGGGGGTCCTAGGGGAGCTCTGGGGGTCCTAGGGGAGCTCTGGGGGGTCTTATGGGGGCTGTAGAGGGTCCTAGGGGAGCTCTAGGGAGCCCTATGGAGCTATAGGGGGTCCTAGGGGAGCTCTAGGGGGCCCTATGGGGGCTATAGGGCATCCTATGGGGCCTATAGGGAGTCCTATAGGAGCTCTAGGAGGTCCTATGGGGCCTATACGGGGTCCTGTTGTGGTTATAGGGCGTCCTAGGGGAGCTCTTGGTGGTCCTAGGGGAGCTCTAGGGGGTCCTATGGGGAGTTCTAGGGCATGCTATGGGAGCTCTATGGGGCCCTATGGGGGCGATATGGGGTCCTAGGGGAGCTCTGGGGCATCCTATGGGGACTATAGAGAATCCTATAAAAGCTCTAGGGGCTTCTATTGGGGCTATAGGGGGTCCTATGGAGCTCTAGGGGGCCCTATGAGGGTTATAGAGGGTCCTATGGGAGCTCTAGGGGGTCCTATGGGAGCTCTAGGGGGCCCTATGGTGGTTATAGGGGGCCCTATGGGGGCGATAAGGGGTCCTATGATGGTTAGGGGGGCCCTATGGGAGCTATAGGGCATTCTATCGGGAATATAGGGGATCCTATAGGAGCTCTAGGGGGGCAATAGGAGCTCTAGGAATTCCTATGGGAGCTATAGGGGGTACTATGGGAGTTCTAGGGGGTCCTATGGGGGCTATGGAGGGTCCTATGGTGGTTATCGGGGGCCCTAAGGGGGCTCTAGGGGGCCCTATGGGGGCTATAGGGGGTCCTAGGGGAACTCTGGGGGTCCTAGAGGGGCTATAGAGGTTCCTATGGTGCTTATAGTGTGCCCTATTGGAGCTCTAGGGCATCCTATGGGGTCTATTGGGGGTCCTATAGGAGCTCTAGGGGGGCTATAAGAGCTCTAGGGGTTCCTACAGGGGCCATAGGGGGTCCTATGGGAGCTCTAGGGGGTCCTATGGGAGCTCTAGGGGGTCATATAGGAGGTTTAGGGGGTCTATAGGAGCTCTAGGGGGTCCTATGGGGGCTTTAGGGGGTCCTAGGGGAGATCTGGGGGTCCTAGGGGGGCTATAGAGGTTCCTATGGTGCTTATAGTGTGCCCTATGGGAGCTCTAGGGCATCCTATGGGGTCTATTGGGGGTGCTATAGGAGCTCTAGGGGGTCTATAGGAGCTCTAGGGGGTCCTATGGGGGGTATAGGGGGTCCTATGGGGCCTCTAGGGGGCCCTATCGGAGTTATAGGGGGTCCTAGGGGAGCTCTGGTGGGTCCTAGGCGAGCTCTGGGGGATCCAATGGGGGCTATAGGGGGTCCTATGGGGGCTATAGAGGGTCCTATGGGGGCTATAGAGGGTCCTATGGGGGCTATAGAGGGTCCTATGGGGGCTATAGAGGGCCCTATGGGAGCTCTAGGAGGCTCTCTGGGGGCTATAGGGGCTCCTTGGGGAGCTCTGGGGGTCCTATGCGGGCTATAGGGGGTCCTCTTGAGGTTATAGGGGACCCTATGGGAGCTCTAGGGCATCCTATGGGCACTATAGAGGGTCCTATAGGAGGTCTAGGGGTCCTATGGGGGCTATAGGGGGTCCTATGGGGGCTATAGGGGGTCCTATGGGGGCTCTGGGGGGTCTTATGGGGGCTCTAGGGGGTCCTAGGGGAGCTCTGGTGGGTCCTAGGCGAGCTCTGGGGGATCCAATGGGGGCTATAGGGCGTCCTATGGGAGCTCTAGGGGTCCCTATGAGGGTTATAGGCGGTCCTATGGGGGCTCTAGGGGGCCCTATGGGGGCTCTAGGGGGCCCTATGGGGGCTCTAGTGGGTCCTATGGGGGCTATACGTGGTCCTACGGGAGCTCTAGGGGGCCCGATGGGGGCTATAGGGGGTCCTATGGGCGCTATAGTAGGTCCTATGGTGGTTATAGGGGGTCCTAGGGGAGCTCTGGGGGTCCTGTGGGAGCTCTAGGGGGTCCTATGCAAGTTATAGGGGACCCTATGGGAGCTCTATGGGGCCCTATGAGGGTTATAGCGGGTCCTAGGGGAGCTCTCGAAGGTCCTATGGGAGTTCTAGGGGGTCCTATGGGGACTATAGGGGGTCCTAGGGGAGCTCTAGGGGGTCCTAGGGGAACTCTAGGGGGCCCTATGGGGGCTATAGAGCATCCTATGGTGGTTATAGGGGGCCCTAGGGGAGCTCTAGGTGGTCCTATGGGGGCTATAGGGGGTCCTAGGGGAGTTCTAGGAGTCTTATTGGGGCTCTAGAGGGTCCTAGGGGAGCTCTAGGGAGCCCTATGGGAGCTATAGGGCATCCTATGGTGGCTATACGGGGCCCTAGGGGAGCTCTAGGGCGTCCTGTGGGAGCTCTAGGAGGTCCGGTGGGGGCTATAGGGCGTCCTATGGGAGCTCTGGGGGTCCTAGGGGAGCTCTAGGGGGACCTATGGGGGCTATAGGGGGTCCTAGGGGAGATCTGGGGATCCCGTGGGGTCTCTAGGGGGCCCTATGAGGGCTATAGTGGGTCCTATGGTGGCTATAGGGGACCCTAAGGGAGCTCTAGGGGGCCCGATGGGGCCTATAGGGCGTCCTATGGGAGCTCTGGGGGTCCTAGGGGAGCTCTAGGGGGACCTATGGGGGCTATAGGGGGTCCTAGGGGAGATCTGGGTGTCCTAGGGGGCTATAGAGGTTTCTATGGTGCTTATAGTGTGCCCTATGGGAGCTCTAGGGCATCCTATGGGGTCTATTGGGGGTGCTATAGGAGCTCTAGGGGGTCTATAGGAGCTTTAGGGGGTCCTATGGGGGGTATAGGGGGTCCTATGGGGGCTCTAGGGGGCCCTATCGGAGTTATAGGGGGTCCTAGGGGAGCTCTGGTGGGTCCTAGGCGAGCTCTGGGGGATCCAATGGGGGCTATAGGGTGTCCTATGGGAGCTCTAGGGGGTCCTATGGGAGCTATAGAGGGTCCTATGGGGGATATAGGGGGCCCTAGGGGAGCTCTAGGGCATCCTATGGGAGCTCTAGGAGGCTCTCTGGGGGCTATAGGGGCTCCTTGGGGAGCTCTGGGGGTCCTATGCGGGCTATAGGGGGTCCTATTGAGGTTATAGGGGACCCTATGGGAGCTCTAGGGCATCCTATGGGCACTATAGAGGGTCCTATAGGAGGTCTAGGGGGGCTATAGGAGCTCTAGGGGGTCCTAGGGGAGCTCTGGGGGTCCTAGGGGAGCTCTAGGGGGTCTTATGGGGGCTGTAGAGGGTCCTAGGGGAGCTCTAGGGAGCCCTATGGAGCTATAGGGGGTCCTAGGGGAGCTCTAGGGGGCCCTATGGGGGCTATAGGGCATCCTATGGGGCCTATAGGGAGTCCTATAGGAGCTCTAGGAGGTCCTATGGGGCCTATACGGGGTCCTGTTGTGGTTATAGGGCGTCCTAGGGGAGCTCTTGGGGGTCCTAGGGGAGCTCTAGGGGGTCCTATGGGGAGTTCTAGGGCATGCTATGGGAGCTCTATGGGGCCCTATGGGGGCTATATGGGGTCCTAGGGGAGCTCTGGGGCATCCTATGGGGACTATAGAGAATCCTATAAAAGCTCTAGGGGCTTCTATTGGGGCTATAGGGGGTCCTATGGAGCTCTAGGGGGCCCTATGAGGGTTATAGAGGGTCCTATGGGAGCTCTAGGGGGTCCTATGGGAGCTCTAGGGGGCCCTATGGTGGTTATAGGGGGCCCTATGGTGGTTATAGGGGGCCCTATGGGGGCGATAAGGGGTCCTATGATGGTTAGGGGGGCCCTATGGGAGCTCTAGGGCATTCTATGGGGAATATAGGGGATCCTATAGGAGCTCTAGGGGGGCAATAGGAGCTCTAGGAGTTCCTATGGGAGCTATAGGGGGTACTATGGGAGTTCTAGGGGGTCCTATGGGGGCTATGGAAGGCCCTATGGGGGCTATAGGGGGCCCTATGGGGGCTATAGGGAGTTCTATGGTGGTTATAGTGTGCCCTATGGGAGCTCTAGGGCATCCTATGGGGTCTATTGGGGGTCCTATAGGAGCTCTAGGGGGGCTATAAGAGCTCTAGGGGTTCCTACGGGGGCCATAGGGGGTCCTATGGGAGCTCTAGGGGGTCCTATGGGAGCTCTAGGGGGTCCTATGGGAGCTATAGAGGTTCATATAGGAGGTTTAGGGGGTCTATAGGAGCTTTAGGGGGTCCTACGGGGGCTCTAGGGCGTCCTATGGGAGTTCTAGGGGGTCCTAGGGGAGCTCTAGGGGATCCAATGGGCGCTATAGAGGGTCCTATGGTGGTTATAGGGGGTCCTAGGGGAGCTCTGGGGGTCCTGTGGGGGCTCTAGGGGGCCCTATGCGGGCTATAGGGGGTCCTATGGAAGTTATAGGGGACCCTATGGGAGCTCTATGGGGCCCTATGAGGGTTATAGCGGGTCCTAGGGGAGCTCTAGGGGGTCCTATGGGGACTATAGGTGGTCCTAGGGGAGCTCTAGGGGGTTCTAGGGGATTTCTAGGGGGCCCTACGGGGGCTATAGGGGAACTAGGGGAGCTCTGGGGGTGCTAGGGGAACTCTAGGGCGTCCTATGGGAGCTCTCGGAGGCTGTATGGGGGCTATAGGGGGTCCTAGGGGAGATCTGGGGGTCCTGTGGGGGCTCTAGGGGGCCCTATGGGGACTATAGAGGGCCTATAGGAGATCTTGGGGGGCTCTAGAAGTTATAGGGGGTCCTATGGGGGCTCTAGGGGGGTCCTATGGGGGCTCTAGGGTTCCTATGGGGGTTATAGGGTGTCCTAGGGGAGCTCTAGGGGGTCCTATGGGGGCTTTAAGGGGTTCTATGCGAGCTTTGGGGGTCCAGTGGGGGCTCTAGGGGGCTCTATGGTGGCTATAGGGGCCCCTAAGGGAGCTCTAGGGGGCCCTATGAGGGTTATAGGGGGTCCTATGGGGGCTATCGGGGGTCCTAGGGGAGCTCTAGGGGGTCCTGTGTGGGCGCTAGGGGGCCCTATGGGGGCTATAGTGGGTCCTATGGTGCTTAGGAGGCCCTATGGGAGCTCTAGGGCATCCTATGGGGACTATAGGGGGTCCTATAGGAGCTCTAGGGGGTCCTATGGTAGCTCTAGGGGGTCCTATGGGGGTTATAGGGGGACATCCTAGTGGAGCTCTGGTGGGTCCTAGGGGAGTTCTAGGGGATCCTTTGGTGGCTCTGCGGGAGTTATAGTAGCTTTAGGGGGTCCTATGGGGGCTATAGAAGGTCCTATGGTGGTTATAGGGGGCCCTAGGGGAGCTCTCGGGCGTCCCATGGAGCTCTAGGGGGCCCTATGGGGGCTATAGTGGATCCTATGGTGGTTATAGGAGGCCCTATGGGAGCTCTAGGGCATCCTATGGGAGCTCTAGGAGGCCCGGTGGGGTCTATAGGGGGTCCTAGGGAAGCTCTGGGGGTCCTATTGGGGCTATAGGGGGTCCTAGGGAGATCTGGCTGTCCTTGGAGTTCTATAGGGGGTCCTATGGTGGTTATAGGGCGTGCTGGGGGAGTTCTAGGGGGTCCTATGGGGACTATAGAGGGTCCTATGGTGGTTACCGTGTACCCTATGGGACCTCTAGGGCATCCTGTGGGGTCTATAGGGGGTCCCGTAGGAGCTCTAGGGGGTCTATAGGAGCTCTAGGGGGTCCTATGGGGGCTATAGGGGGACATCCTAGTGGAGCTCTGGTGGGTCCTAGGGGAGTTCTAGGGGATCCTTTGGGGGCTCTGCGGGAGTTATAGTAGCTTTAGGGGGTCCTATGGGGGCTATAGAAGGTCCTATGGTGGTTATAGGGGGCCCTAGGGGAGCTCTCGGGCGTTCCATGGAGCTCTAGGGGGCCCTATGGGGGCTATAGTGGGTCCTATGGTGGTTATAGGAGGCCCTATGGGAGCTCTAGGGCATCCTATGGGAGCTCTAGGAGGCCCGGTGGGGTCTATAGGGGGTCCTAGGAAGCTCTGGGGGTCCTATTGGGGCTATAGGGGGTCCTAGGGAGATGTGGCTGTCCTTGGAGTTCTATAGGGGGTCCTATGGTGGTTATAGGGCGTGCTGGGGGAGTTCTAGGGGGTCCTATGCGGACTATAGAGGGTCCTATGGTGGTTTCAGTGTACCCTATGGGACCTCTAGGGCATCCTGTGGGGTCTATAGGGGGTCCTGTAGGAGCTCTAGGGGGTCCTATGGGAGCTCTAGGGGGTCCTATGGGAGCTCTAGGGGGCCCTATGAGGGCTATAGGGGATCCTATGGTGGTTATAGGGGACCCTAGCGGAGCTCTAGGACATCCCATGGAGCTCTAGGGGGTCCTATGTGGGCTCTAGAGGGTCCTAGGGGAGCTCTAGGGAGCCCTATGGGACCTATAGGGGGTCCTAGGGGAGCTCTGGTGGTCCTAGGGGAGCTCTGGTGGTCCTATGGGATCTTTAGGGGGCCCTATGGGGGCTATAGGGCATCCTATGGGGACTATAGGGGGTCCTATAGGAGCTCTAGGGGGGCTATAGGAGCTCTAGGGGGTCCTATGGTGCCTATATGGGGTCCTATGGTGGTTATAGAGGGCCCTAGGGGACCTCTAGGGGGCCAAATGGGGACTATAGGGCATCCTATGGTGGTTATAGGGGGCCCTAGGGGAGCTCTGGGGGTCCTGTGGGGCCTCTAGGGGGCTCTATGGGGGCTCTTAGGGGTCCTATGGTGGTTATAGGTGGCCCTATGGGAGCTCTAGGGCATCCTATGGGGACTATAGGGGATCTTATAGAAGCTCTAGGGGGGCTATAGGACCTCTAGGGGTTCCTATGGGGCTCTAGGGGGTCCTATGGGAGTACTAGGGGGCCCTATGGGGGTTATAGGGGTTCCTGTGGGGTCTCTAGGGGGTCCTATGCGGGCTCTAGGACACCTTATGGGGGTTATAGGGTGTCCTAGGGGAGCTCTAGGGCGTCCCGTGGAGCTCTAGGGAGTCCTATGGGGGCTTTAGGGGGTTCTATCGGAGCTCTGGGGTCCTATGGGGGCTATAGGGGGCCCTATGGGAGTTCTAGGGGGCCCTATGAGGGTTATAGGGGATCCTATAGGAGTTCAAGGGGGCCTTATGTGGGCTATCAGGGGTCCTAGGGGAGTTCTAGGGGGTCCTAGGGGAACTCTAGGGGGCCTCTGGGAGCTATAGGGCATCCTATGGTGGTTATAGGGCGCCCTAGGGGAACTCTAGGGCGTCCTATGGGAGCTCTAGGAGGCCCTATGGGGGCTATAGGGGGTCGTAGGGGAGCTGTGGGGATCCCGTGGGGTCTCTAGGGGGCCCTATGGTGGCTATAGGGGCCCCTAAGGGAGCTCTAGGGGGCCCGATGCGGGCTATAGGGGGTCCTATGGGAGCTCTGGGGGTTCTAGGGGAGCTCTAGGGGATCCTATGGGGGCTATAGGGGGGTCCTAGGGGAGATCTGGGCGTCCTAGGGGGTCTATAGGGGGTCCTATGGTGGTTATAGGGCACGCTGGGGGAGTTCTAGGGGTTCCTATGGGGGCTATAGAGGCTCCTATGGTGGTTATAGTGTGCCCTATGTGAGCTCTAGGGCATCCTATGGGGTCTATAGGGGATCCTATAGGAGCTCTAGGGGGTCCTATGGGGGCTATACGGGGTCCTATGGGGGCTCTATGGGGCCCTATCGGAGTTATAGGGGGTCCTAGGGGAGCTCTGGTGGGTCCTAGGGGAGCTCTAGGACATCCTATGGGGTCTATAGGGGATCCTATAGGAGCTCTAGGGGGCCTATAGGATCTCTAGGGGGTCCTATGAGGGCTCTAAGGGGTCCTATGGGAGGTCTAGGGGGCCCTATGGGGGTTATAGGGTGTCGTAGGGGAGCTCTAGGGCGTCCCGTGGAGCTCTATGGGGTCCTATGGGGGCTATGGGGGGTCCAGTGGGGGCTACAGGGGGCCCTATGGGAGCTCTAGGGGTCCCTATGAGGGCTCTAGGGGTCCCTATGAGGGCTCTAGGGGGTCCTGTGGGGGCTCTAGGGGGTCCTGTGGGGGCTCTAGGGGGCCCTAGGGGAGCTCTAGGGCATCCTAGGGGAGCTCTAGGAGGCTCTCTAGGGGCTATAGGGGGTCCTGTGGGGGCTCTAGGGGGTCCTATGGAGGTTAGAGGGGACCCTATGGGAGCTCTAGGGCATTCTATGGGCACTATAGAGGGTCCTATAGGAGGTCTAGGGGGGCTATAGGAACTCTAGGGGGTCCTATGGGGGCTCTACGGGGTCATATGAGAGCTCTAGGGGGCCCTATGGGGGTTTTAGGGTGTCCTAGGGGAGCTCTAGGGCGTCCCATGGAGCTCTACGGGGTCCTATGGGGGCTATAGGGGGTTCTGTGGGAGCTTTGTGGGTCCTGTGGGGGCTCTAGGGGGCCCTATGAGGGTTATAGCGGGTCCTAGGGGAGCTTTCGGGGGCCCTATGGGGAGCTCTAGGGGGCCCTATGGGGAGCTCTAGGGGGCCCTATGGGAGCTATAGGGGGTCGTAGGGCAGCTCTAGGGGTCCTAGGGGAGCTCAAGGGGGCCTTATGGGGGCTATAGGGCATCCTATGGGGTCTATTGGGGGTCCTATAGGAGCTCTAGGGGGTCTGTAGGAGCTTTAGGGGGTCCTACGGGGGCTCTAGGGCGTCCTATGAGAACTCTAGGGGGTGCTAGGGGAGCTCTAGGGGATCCAATGGGAGCTATAGAGGGTCCTATGGTGGTTATAGGGGGTCCTAGGGGAGCTCTGGGGGTCCTGTGGGGGCTCTAGGGGGCCCTATGCGGGCTATAGGGGGTCCTATGGAAGTTATAGAGGACCCTATGGGAGCTCTATGGGGCCCTATGAGGGTTATAGCGGGTCCTAGGGGAGCTCTAGGGGGTCCTATGGGAGTTCTATGCGGTCCTATGGGGACTATAGGGGGTCCTAGGGGAGCTCTAGGTGGCCCTACAGGGGCTATAGGGGTTCTAGGGGAGCTCTGGGGGTGCTAGGGGAACTCTAGGGGGCCCCATGGGGCCTATAGGGGTTCTAGGGGAGCTCTGGGGGTCTTAGGGGAATTCTAGGGCGTCCTATGGGAGCTCTCGGAGACCGTATGGGGGCTATAGGGGGTCCTAGGGGAGATCTGGGGGTCCTGTGGGGGCTCCAGATGGGGCCATATGGGGAGTATAGAGGGCCTATAGGAGATCTAGGGGACTCTAGAAGTTCTAGGGCGTCCTATGGGGGCTCTAGGGGGCCCTACGGGGGCTCTAGGGGGCCCTATGGGGGCTCTAGGGGGACATCCTAGTGGAGCTCTGGTGGGTCCTAGGGGAGTTCTAGGGGATCCTTTGGGGGCTCTGCGGGAGTTATAGTAGCTTTAGGGGGTCCTATGGGGGCTATAGAAGGTCCTATGGTGGTTATAGGGGGCCCTAGGGGAGCTCTCGGGCGTCCCATGGAGTTCTAGGGGGCCCTATGGGGGCTATAGTGGGTCCTATGGTGGTTATAGGAGGCCCTATGGGAGCTCTAGGGCATCCTATGGGAGCTCTAGGAGGCCCGGTGGGGTCTATAGGGGGTCCTAGGGAAGCTCTGGGGGTCCTATTGGGGCTATAGGGGGTCCTAGGGAGATCTGGCGGTCCTTTGAGTTCTATAGGGGGTCCTATGGTGGTTATAGGGCGTGCTGGGGGAGTTCTAGGGTGTCCTATGCGGACTATAGAGGGTCCTATGGTGGTTACAGTGTACCCTATGGGACCTCTAGGGCACCCTGTGGGGTCTATAGGGGGTCCTGTAGGAGCTCTAGGGGGCCCTATGGGGGCTCTAGGGGAGCTCTAGGGCGTCCTATGGGGGCTATAGGGGGTTCTGTGGCAGCTCTGGGGGTCCTGTGGGGGCTATAGGGGGCCTTAGTGGAGCTCTAGGGGGTCCTACGGGGGCTCTAGGGGGTCCTAGGGGAGCTCTAGGGAGCCCTAGGGGACCTATAGGGGGTCCTAGGGGAGCTCTGGTGGTCCTAGGGGAGCTCTAGGGGGGCCAATGGGGGCTATAGGGCATCCTATGGGGACTATAGGGGGTCCTATAGGAGCTCTAGGGGGGCTATAGGAGCTCTAGGGGGTCCTATGGTGCCTATATGGGGTCCTATGGTGGTTATAGAGGGCCCTAGGGGACCTCTAGGGGGCCAAATGGGGGCTATAGGGCATCCTATGGTGGTTATAGGGGGCCCTAGGGGAGCTCTAGGTGGTCCTATGGGGGCTATAGAGGCTCCTAGGGGAGCTCTGGGGGTCCTGTGGGGCCTCTAGAGGGCTCTATGGGGGCTCTTAGGGGTCCTATGGTGGTTATAGGTGGCCCTATGGTGGTTATAGGTGGCCCTATGGGAGCTCTAGGGCATCCTATGGGGACTATAGGGCATCTTATAGAAGCTCTAGGGGGCCCTATGGGGGCTCTAGGGGGCCCTATGGGGGCTCTAGGGTGTCCCAGGGGAGCTCTAGGGCGTCCCAGGGGAGCTCTAGGGGGTGTCAGTACAGGAAATTCTGTACTACAGCGTGGGGTTTTTAGCTAGCTCTGAACGTCCTCCATACAAACGTGCAGTCATCGCTCACCCCAGAAGATGGGAGAGGGTCGTCAGTCTCGAGTCTCCTCGGGCGGCGTCCTGACCCCAGGGGAAGAAAGGGGGTCAGCCCATCGACAACGATTTCCTCCCCGCTGCTTTTTCCTCCTGAGTTCACCTTTTATACTTTTCTTTATATTCAGGTGGAGCTTGAGTGACTAGAGTCATACTTAATATTGTTATTGATTGGTAAAAAAAAAAAGTTTCTCGCCTTCATTTAAACATACAGTCAATTGAAAATCTATAGCGTGTGCTCAGTGAGGAGCAGTCGTATCTTGGAGGCGGGTAACTTTTGGGATGGAGGTGCATTTGGACATTATAATAAGCAAAGTTCATTCGAAAGGAGCGATTTCCCACCTTTCCTGGCTCAGCACCCCACATGTTATCGTGCAGCTCATCAGCGGCCCAGCAGAGGGAGCGCCGCAGAGTTTGGCCGCGGTATCTTCGCTCCGCTCCAGCCTCCGTTACTCCCCTTTGCCGCCGCGAGGGGGACAGATTGTGACGCCCAGGGAACCGTGGAGAAGCAGAGTCCCCGCGTACCAACCGTTCTGGAAGCGGCAGCTACGTATCACCCCCAAGCAGGCTTTTGTAATGCCAAAACTTCTGTTAGGCCCTAGTTTTTCTCTCAGTTCCTGCTTTCAAACAATTCTTCCACACATGCCAAGTATTTTATCATCGTGCTCCTAATACCGCATTCCCCAAATTCCCCACAAATAAATCTCTTCCTCTCCAGCTAATATTTTTGTTCCTACTCTCCCTATTTTACTCCACTTAATTCTCTTCCCATTCCATTAATTTTTTTTTCCTATTCCTGTGATATTTTTCTTCCTGTTCTTCCAATAATTCTCTTCCTATTCTACTATTAATTCTCTTGCTCTCTGGCTAATACTGCTCCTCTTTTTCCACTGTATTTGTTTTCCTCTCTTGTTAGGAATTATGTTCCTCTCCTGCTAATACTTTTCTTCTATTTCTATAACTTTTTTTTTTTTTTTTTACTATTCTGATAATAATTATCTGCCTATTCCCCAATAATATTCTTCCTGTTCCCTAATACTTCTCTTCCTCTCCTGCTAATAATGCTCCTCCTATTATAGTAATTATTCTCTTCCCATTTTCCTGTTAATTCTCTTCCTATTCCATTACTAATTCTATTCCAATTACTATGATAATTTTCAACTTAATCCTCTAATGATTCTTTTTATTCCGCTATTAATTCTCCTCTTCTCCAGCTAATACTTCTCTTCTTTGCTCACTGTAGTTCTCTTCCTTTTCTCTTAAGAATTATCCTTCTCTCCCGCTTATGCTTTTCTTCCTATTTTGATAACCAATTTCTTACTATTCCAATAATCTGCCTATTCCTCTAAGAATTCCCTTTCTAATCCTCTATTAATTCTAGTCACGCTAATACTTCTCTTCCCGTTCCCCCAACAATTCCCTTTATATTCCTCTAATAATTTTCTTGCACTCCCGCTAATAATTCTTTGTATTCCGCTAATTAAGAGAATTATTAGGGGAAGAGGAAGGGTATATTTTCCCGCTAATACATCTCTTCTATTCCCATGAGGAAAATTCTCCTAATCCCCTGATCATTTTGTTCCTATTCTGCTAAGAATTGTCTTTCTCTTCTCCTAATAATTCTCTTCCTCTCCTGTTAATAAATCTCTTCCTCTCCCACTAATAATTTTATTCCTCATCTCCCAGTACTTATCATTTAGTCCCATTAAAATTCTTTTTATTCTCCTAGTACTTTCCTTCCTTTCTGGCTAATTCTTGTCCTCTTCTCCCACCAAATACTTCTCCTATTCTCCTGCTAATAATTCTCCTCTTATTCCCCTCACGATTCTCTTCCTCTTCCCTATTAATACTCCTACTATTACACTAATTATTCTCTTTCTGTTTTCCTGATAATTCTCTTTCTCCTCCGCTAATAATTTTCTTCCTATTCCACAGATAATTCTCTTCCTATTCCTCTAAAAGTTCTCTTCCTATTCTGCTACTAATTCCCTTCGTCTACAGCTGATACTTCTTTCTCCCGCTAATAATTCTCTACTTTTCACACTATAATTATCTTCCACTTGTTAAGAATCCTCTTACTCTCCCACTAATCATTTTCTTTCTTTTCCGATAGTAATTCTCTTCCTACTCCCCTAATGATTCCCTTCTAATCCTCCTAGTGGTTCTCCTCCTCTCTCACTAATAAATCTCTTCCTATTTCCCCTTATAATTGTCTTGCTATTCTCCTAATAAGTCTCTTCATATTCCCCTGATCATTTTCTTCCTGTTCCCCTAAGGATTCCCTTCCTATTCCTCTGATAATCCTCTTTCTCTCCAGATAGTAATTTTCTACCCTCCCCACTATCATTCTCTTCCTCTTCTGTTAAGAATTCTTTTCTCGCTAATACTGTTCTTTCCTTCCAGTAACAATTTTATTCTTGTTCTCCTCCTCATTTTGTTTCTCTTGAGGTAATAATTCTCTTCATAGCCCTAAAACTTCTCTTTCTCTGCCCCTAAAAACTCCCTCTATTCCCCTAAAAATTCTTTTCCCCTCCCGCTAAGAATTTCACTACCCTAGAATCACAGAATGCTTGAGGTTGGAAGGGACCTCTAGAGGCCATCTAGTCCAACCCCCCTGCACACGCAGGGTCACCTAGAGCACGCGGCACAGGACCGCATCCACGCGGGATTGGAAGATGTCCGGAGAAGGAGACTCCGCAACCTCTCTGGGCGGCCCGTTCCGGTGCTCCGTCACCCTCGCCACTGAGGAATTTTTCCTTAAGTTTCTGGAACTTTTGATGCTTCTGTTTCTACTACCACGCCCCTAATAAATCCTTCTCTCCTGCTAATAATTCTATTCCCCCAATTCTCCCAATATTTACATTATACTTCTGTTAAAAATTCTCTTTTTATTCCCCTGATGATTCTCCTCCTCTCTGGTTAATTCTTCTCATCTCCCACTAATACTTCCATTCCAGCTAATAGTTCTCTCCTTTTCCTATTATCATTCTCTCGCTCTTCTTCTCGGAATTCTTTTCCGCTAACGCTCGTCTTCCTACTCTGATGATTTTTTCCTACTCCCCTAGAAATTCTGTCTGTATCCCTCTCAAATTTCCCTTTCTATTCCCTTAACAATTCTCTTCCTCTCCCACCAAAAATACTCTGACTACTCCCCTGACTATATACTATTCCTCTATTAATTCTCTTCCTATCGCCCTGAACATTGGCTTCCTCTCACACTAACAATTCTCTGCCTCACCCACAATAATTCTCCTCCTCTTCCCTTAAGCGTGCTCTTCCTCTCCCGTTAATATTTGTTTCCCTCCCGCTAATAATTTTATCCTTATAGACACCATTTTCCTTCTCTTGAGCTAATAATTGTTTCTATAGCCCCCGAAGTTCTTTCTCGCTAAAAACTCCCTTTCTATTCCCCTGCGTCTTTTCCTCTCCCGCTCCAAATATTATTACCATTTCCCTAATACCTGTCTTCCTCTCCCTCTAATAAATCTTTCTCTCCCGCTAATAATTTTATTCCTATTCTCCCACTACTAAGATTTTACTCCAGTTGAAAAAAATCTCTTTTTATTCCCCCTAATACTTCTCTTCCTCTCTGGCTACATCTTCTCCTCTTTGCCCAGCAAAACTTCTCCTGCTAATAAATCTGTTTCCCACAACAATTCTCTTCCTCTCCTGTTCAGAATTATCTTCTTCTCCCACTACCACTTCTCTTTCCCTCCTGCTAATAATTTTATTTTTCTCATAATTTCACTTGTCTTGAGCTAATACTTCTCTTTTTGTAGCCCTAAAAGATTTCTTTCTCTACTGCTAAACTCCCTTTCTATTCCCCCAAATATTCTTTTCCTGTTCCTCTAATAATTTTATTACCCCTCCCCTAATACTTTTTTTTCCTCTCCTGCTAATAAATCTCTTCCTCTCCAACTAATAATTTTCTTCTAATTTCCCAATAACTATATAACTATAATTTACTATAATTTACTATAGTTATAATATATAACTATAATTTACTCCAGTTAATTATTCTTATTGATCGCCTAATAATTCCATTCATCTCTGGCTAATTCTTCTCTTCTTCTACTTCTAATACTTCTCTTATTTGCCCACTAATCCTTCTCTCCTTCTCCCCCAGTACTTCTCTACCTTTCCCCCTATCTTTCTCTTCAAGAATTCTCTTCCTCTCCCCCAATACTTTTTTCCCCTTCCCCTAATAATTTTAGAATCACAGAATGCTTAAGGTTGGAAGGGACCTCTCGAGGTCATCTAGTCCAACCCCCCTGCACACGCAGGGTCACCTAGAGCACGTGGCACAGGGCTGCGTCCAAGTGGGTTTTGAAGATCTCCAGAGAAGGAGACTCCACAACCTCTCTGGGCAGCCTGTTCTGAACACAGATAAACAGGCATTTATACTACCTTTAGGGTTATTCTCTATTTTCTTTCTCTTCAGGTAATAATTCTTTTTTGATAGCCCTAAAAAAAAAATAATAATAATCTATTTCTCCCGCTAAAACATCTTTCTCTACCGATAAAAATTTCTATTCCTAAGAACAGAAATTTCTGCTAAGAATTCCCTTCCTATTTCTTAGTGCTTCTGTCTCTGCTGCTAATTTTCTTCCCATTCCCCTAATAATTCTTTCTCTCAAGCAATTAATTCTGTTCCCCTTGTTCTTCTCTTTCTCTACAACTAGTACTTTTATTCCTATTCCCCTAAAAATTCTTTTCCTCTCCTGCTCCTTATTGTCTTTCTCTCTGATAATAATTTCATTTCTATTCCCCTAATAATTCTGTTTCCCTCCTGTGAATAACTATTTTTCTCTCCCCCAATACCTTTCTTTCCCTCATGTTAATAACTCTCTATCTATTCCCCTAAAATTAGTCTTCCTCTAACACTAGTATTTCTCTTTCTCTCTCGCTAAGTTCCCTTTCCCTCTCTGACATTTCTTCTCCTATTCCCCTAATACTCGGCCTTATCTCATACTAATCATTCACGTCGTCTCTCGCTAATAATTCCCTTTCTATTTCCCGAAAAATTCTTTTCGGCTCATACCTTTCTCCTGCTAATAATTCTCTTCCTACACCCGTAATACTTCTACTCCTACTCTCCTAATCTATAGCTATTAATGCTCTTTCTCTCCAGCCAATAATTCCCTCGCTCTCCACCAGTTATTCCCTTTCTTGCCCCGTTATTTCTTTTTCTCTGTTTCCATTAACTATCTTCTCTACAGCTAATAAATCCCTTTCTCTCCCACTAATAATTCCATTTCCATTCTCCTAATAATTCTTTTTCTCTTCCTAACAATTCCCTTCCCCTTGCACAAATAATTCTCTTCCTATTGCACTAATAAATGTCTTCCTATTTGCTACTAATTTTCTTTCTCACTAACAATTCTCTTTTTATTCCTCCAAAATATCTTTCTCTCTTCCTCTCCCCCTCAGAATTACATTCCTATTCCCTTAATAATTTTGTTCCTCTTGTATGCGTAATTCTATTCCTATTTAGCTAATAATTTTCTTTCTCTCCCAATAATAATTCTTTCCCTCTCCTGCCGCTCATTAACTTCTTAAGCGGCTAATAAATCTTTCACACCCCCTAAAATTTCACTTTCTCTGCTCATATTAATTCTGTTTCTCTCCCGCAGATCTTTCCCTTTCTCTCCCATTAATTATTCGCTTTCTCATCCACAAATTATTCATTCTCTCACACTAATAATTTCTTTCCTATTCCATTAGGAATTTTTTTCCCTCCTGGTAATGCTTTTCCATCCCTCCTGCTAATAATACTTTATTCCCATATACTGTTGTTCACCCGCTAATATATCTTCTCCTGTCCCAATAATAATTCTCTTCCTCTCCCATCAATATTTCCCTTTCTCACCTCCTATTCATTATCTTCCTCTCCATTGAGACCGCCGTGAAATTCAACACCGTTCTCTCCCGCTAATTCTTCGCTGTCCTTTCTCGCCAAGAATTCCCTTCTTCCCCCGCCAAGTATTTTCTTCCCATTCCCCTAATAATTCCCTTTCTCTCCAGCCAATAATTTTATTCCCGTTTCCCTAATAATTATCTTCCTGCCCGGTAACATTGCCCTTTCTCTCATGCTAATTACTTGCTTTCTCTGCTCCGATTAATTCCCTTTCTCCCATACTAATATTTCCCTCTCCCTATTCCTGCTACTTATCTTCCTCTCCCACTAATCTCTTTCTGTCTTTTCACTAAAAATTTCCCTGTCCTGGCAATAATTCTCTCTCGCTCCCAATAATAATTCTCCTCCTCTCCCACTAATAATGACCTTTCTATCCCGCTAATACTTCTCCTACTCTTCCCATAAAAATATGATTTCTATCCTGCTAACAATTCCCTTCTCTCTCACTAATAGTCCTACTCTCCTACTAATTCTCCTTCTGTGCCCCTAATAAATTTCTTTCCCCTAATAAATTTTCTATTCCCTCAAAAGACATTCTTTTTCTATTCCCTGAAAAAAAATTCCTTCCTCTCTCACTAGTTCACTTCCGCTTCTGCAATACTTCTTTTCTGCTCCTATTATCTTCTTCCCCAATTAAGAATTTTCTTTCTATTTCCCTAATAATTTTCTCCCTCTCCCCAATAATAATTTTCTTCCTATTTCCCTAATACTCCCTTTCATCTCCTGCCAATCATCGTGTTTCCCTCTCTGTTCTTATTTGTTATCTTCCTCTCCTGTTTACTATTTCTTTTCTCTCTCGCTAATAATTCTCCTGCTCTCCACCGATAAATTCTCCTCCTCTCCTGCAAATAGTTCCCTTTCTTGGCCCCTAATATATTTCTTTCTCTTCTCCTATTAATTATTCTGCTCCACCTAATAATTCCCTTTATTCCTGCTCATCATGCTATTCATATTTCCATTCCCGTATAATTTCCTCTTCAGCTAATAATTCTCTTCCTTTCACGCTCATAATTCCTTATTTTACTCAAATTTCTCTCGTGAACGTGTCGCCCTCCCGCTAATAATTCTCTATTTGCTGTAAAAACCTCTTCCTCTCCTGCCAAAATGCCCCTCTTCCCCTCCCCACAATAAATCTTTCTCTCGCACTAATCATTCTCTTGCTCTTCCCCCAAAAACTTCTTTATCTTGCTATGAAATGTCTTATTCTTCCTCTAATGATTTTGTCACTTTCACTAATGATTTTTCTGTTCACCCCTTCTTAATTCTTTCTCATCTTCTCATAATTTTCTCTTGCTAATAATTTTTCTGGTCCCCCAACATTTTCTTTTCTTCTCGCTAATAACTCTTTGCCTCGACACCAAATAATTCTCTTTATCTGCCCATAATTAATCTCTCTCTCTCCAGCTTATAAATCTGTCTCGGGCCAAACATTTCTTCTCTTCTCCTGCTAATAGTTCTTTCTCCCCGCGCAATACTTCTCTTTATCTCCTCCTCTTCATTATTGTTCTCTTCTGCTCATAATGCTCTTCCTCTCCCGCTAATCGCATTCTTTCTCGCCCGCTCATAATTTTTAATTCCTCTGCTAACAACTCTCTTATTTCCCCCACTAGTAACAACAGTTCTCGATGCCTACTTGCTCTTTTTTAAAACCACCAGTAAATCTCTTTCTCACTCACACTTCTCATTTTTCACTTCCTTTATTCTTAACTTTTTCTCTGTCCTCACTAATTCTTTTTCTTTACTTAATAAATCTTTCTCTTCCCCTGCATTCTCTTCCTCTCTCCTCCACATACTTTTTTTTCTTCTCCCAGTACCTCTCTCTATCCTCCAGAGAGTTCTCTCTCTTCTCCCTGCAAGCTTCTTTGGTTTTGCCCCCTAAAAATTCTTTTGGTCTCCTCTCCCCGCAATAAAACATTTTCAATGCACACTTTAGTAGTAGATAGGATAAGAAGAATTTCAATAACAGACCTCTTGATATTCTGAACACGGGAGCTGCAGTCTCAGTAGTTCTGTCGAGGGTCTGTTTCATCGCTGCAGCATTTTTCTCTTCTATGCTCCCTACTTTACCTAGGGAAGAAAGACCTTTGGGTTGGCCCCCCACCTGTATTTATGGCTGTGATTAGCGGGCCCCTCCCTTTGCAAGGGCTGCTGGGTAGGGCGGCGGGTGGCGTGAGGGCTACATAAGCCCAGGGCCGGGGGCTGAGGAGCTCATTCTGCTCTCGCTTTCCTCTGGGAGTGCAGGGCTTGGAGGGTTCTGGAAGATAGCAACTGTGGAGGGATTGAAGTTCTTCAGGAGTATTTATCCTTGTTTTCGGAGAAGAAAGGGTATTTTGCACAATAAGACTGCCGAAGGGCATCAATGGAGCTGTGAGCTGGTAGGAGCTCTAGAGGGTTTTAAAATTTTTTTTTTCTTTTTTCTTTTTCTTGGATTAGTGTCTTCATATGGGGTATTTAGGCATCCTGAGCCTCCAGCTGTATGTTTTTTTAGTCATTAGTCTTTTGTCTGTTGGTTTTTTCTATGATTTGATTTAGCCTCCGATGAAGGTAAATCCAAAGAAATTTGCAAGAGATCTAGATGTTTTTGAGATCTTTGTCTTGTTGCCCAGCAGTGATCCAGAACCTTGAAAAGTAAAGTAGAACAGTAAATGCGATGAACAGGATGTGATTGGTGTGTGAGGCTGGTGTTTGGGTCCTTTAGAGGAGAAAGGGTGGGTTCGCTAGGGCAGGCAGCTCCAGTCCGTGTCTCAAGGGTGCGTGTTGTAGCTGTGTGCTGTTTTGCTCAGATCTTGAGCTGGCTCTTGTTCTTTGGGGTCCAGAACGCATCTGGCACTGTTTCAACAGTAGTGCCGTAGGCATCCTTTGTCTTTCAGACCGATCTGAGCAATCATCACGGTGCCAGCGCGCCACGAACACAGCTAAGGGGTGATCTCTGCCTCCGACTCTTGGTCTCGGCCATCTGTAGACGTTCATCTTGACGATCATCTTTGAGGCCTAACCGACTGCATTTTCCTCTTCAGAGGCCAGTCTTGTATTGTGCCTTCCCGGCATACTTTCAGGATTGTCTTCCCTGCATTATTGCAGCATTGGATCTTTCTAGCCAGTCTCTTCTGCATCGCTCTCTATGGCTTTGCCGGCCCCTTTCTGACACGGGCGCCGGCGATCGGCTCGCTCGGCAGAAGCCCCGATCGATCGGGGCCGCACGGTTCTCATGTCATAGACATTTTGTAGCCCTCGCTACCTTCTGCACAGTAATGGTTCTTTTTTTGTGTAAGGCTTTTTTCTGTCCTCTGATATTTGTGTGCGTGGCGGTCCGTGTGGGGCTGGAGCCGCCTTACCTGTTGAAGTCGGCCGTAGTAGCGCATGGAGATCGGAAGCGATGGCCCGTAGAGGTAATTGGTCAGCCTGCACACGATCTACCTGATGTGTTTAAGTATTTTGGCACAGGGTCAGGTTGTCTTCCCTGCACCGTTACAGCATTGTATCTTTTCTGAAGGTCCTCTCCTCACCATCGGCTTAGCTGGCCCCTTTTTGACACGAGTGCTGGCATTTGACTGCCTCGCTCGTGCCCAGCATCGGGGCCGCGTAGCTGTGATGTGGCAGGATTTTTCTAGTCCTCGCCATCTTCTGTGCAGTAATAGTTCATCTTTGCATAGGGCTTTCATCTGTTTGTCCCGTGATGTTTGTGTGTGGCTGTATGTGCGGGGCTGGAGCTGCCTTGCCCGTGGGAGTCAGCTGTAGTAGCACACAGAGGTTGGGAGCAAAGGTCTGGAGGAGCGATTGGTCAGCATGTCAGCTACCTGCTTGATTGATAAGTTTATTGTGGGTGGGACAGTTGTCTGTGGGTCTGGCAGGTAGGCATTGCTTTGCTTTTGAGATGTTAGAGCGGTGTTCCTAGGGGTCCCAAAGGAGCGTGAGTAAGAAAAGGTCTGCCCTAAGCAAATGTGCTAGAGGGTTGTTGGAAGGAGAGCCTTGTGGTCTGTGTGCTTTTTTTTAATGTCTTTTTCCTTTGTGTCCATAGGTGTCGAGTCACGTGGCCAGCGGGTCACCCACGTTCCAGAGGATCACGGCAAGATGAGCGCGGGCCCCCGAGAGAAAGCAGAGCCTAGCGCATGGGTGTTGTCCTCCTGCTCCTGTCCTTCTCGTTCACTCATATTCTGTTTTTCCAGGTGCCATGGCAGGCGTAGCGGCTGCGGAGAATCGTCCCGTGTTCCGGATGGGCTCACGGAAGAGGTAATGGTGTTGTAGTGGGGTATTGTTGCACATGAGGTGTGGTTCTGTCCTCTTCCTTCATTTTTTGCAGCTTGTGGCAAGGGTTGCTGAGAGGAGAAGCTGAGTGGACGGAAGGAGCCTGAACAGGTGAGATGGGGTGCTTCCATGTCTATGTTTGGTTATTTGTGTGTGGTGAGGTGTGGCCAGGCTGCTCTCGGTGATTTGCTTTTCCTTTTCTCTTTCAGGTGCTGTGTAGGCCTTTGGCATTGGCAGCAGAGGACTCGAGCGAGGCAGTGACTGCATAGGATGGTGTGTCAGTAGATCTAGGAGTTGTCATCCCTGCCTAACAGATGAGTCCCTTGGTACTTTTGTTAGTTCTGGGTGTCCTGCGTGTCCTCGCAGCCCCGGTACCGGAGTGGGAATCTGGCACTGTGCAGGTGAGCAGAAGGACAAGCAGTACTTTGGAGGAGAGCGCTTATCCCGTTGGGGTGGGAGCTGGCTGTTACAAGGGTGACAACTCCTCCTCTATTTTGACAGGTGGCGGTGGTGAATGGGGTGTCTGAAATCAGATGGGAGAAGATGATTCTGCCTGTTGAGGATGGCTCCCGAAGCCCTGCGGTGACCCAGAGCCCCATCAAGGCTAAGTAGAGGGATCGGAGGTGTTGGGCCGTCCTGACTGTGTGTGTGTGTGTCTAGTACAGATGTCTCTGTTGTTTGAGTGTTGAGAGTGGTGTTTTGGGTGTAGCATAGGAGAGAGTGTGGGCTTGCTAGGGCAGGCAGCTCCAGCCCGTGTGTCTATGGTCTGTGTTGTAGCTGTTTGATGTTTTGATCAGGTCTTGAGGTTCCTCTTGTTCTATGGTTCTAAAAGGCATCTCGCACTGTACAGCAGTAGTGCTGTAGGCATCGTTTGTCTTTCTGCCTGGCTCGAGTCATCGTCATCATCCTCGTGCCGGCGGATCCCATCTCGCGCCGCGAACGCGGATCGGGGGCGTTCCGTCCCTCCGGGTCGGTCTCTCGGCTCTTTGCGGCCGTTCGTCTTCTGCGCCGTCATCGGAGCCTCGTCGGCCCCACGTTCCTCTTCGGAGGCCGGTCTCGTGTCGTGCCTTTGCGGCACCCTTTCGGGGCTGTCTTCCCTGCATCGTTACAGCATCAGATCTCTTCTGAAGATGTCTTCCTCATTGCTATCTTTGGCTTTGCTGGCCTGTTTTTGACACGGGTGCTGGCATTTGACTGCCTCGCTTGTGCCCAGCATCGGGGCTGCACAGCTGTGATGCCACTGGATTTTTCTAGTCCTCATTATTTTCTGTGCGGTAATAGTTGTCCTTTGCATAGGACTTTTGTCTGTTTGTCCAATGATGTTTGTGTGCGTGGCTGTATGTGTGCAGCTGGAGCTGCCTTGCCCGTGGGAGCGGGCTGTAGTAGCGCACAGATTGGCAGCAAAGGTGTGGAGGAGCGATTGGCCAGCGTGTTAGTAATCCACTTGATTGATCAGTTTATTTTGGGTGGGACGGTTGTCTGTGGGTCTGGCAGGTAGGCATTGTTGCTCTTTTGAGATGTAGAGCAGTATTCCTAGGGTTCCCAAAGGAGCAGGAGTAAGAAAAGGTCCTGCCCTAAGGAGATGAGCTAGAAGGTTGTTGGAAGGGGTGTCTCGCGGTCTGTGGGTTTTTTGATGACTTTCCTTTGTGTCCGTAGGTGCCGAGTAACGGGGCCGGCGGGTCGCTCGCGTTCCAGAGGATCGCGGCGAGGCGAGCGTGGGCCCGTGAGAGAAAGCGGAGCCTAGCATACGGGCGTTGTCCTCCCGGTCCCGTCCTTCTCGTTCCCTCGTGTTCTCCTTTTCCAGAGGCCGAAGCAGGCGTAGCGGCTGCGGAGCGTCGGCCGTCGTTCTGGACGGGCTCACAGAGGTAAAGGTGTTGTAGCAGGGTATTGTTGCAGAAGGGGTTGTGGTTTTTGTCATCCCCTTGAGGTGTCCTCTCTCTTTTTTTTGCAGGTCGTGCTAAGGGTTGTTGAGAGGAGAACCTATGTGGGCAGGAGCCAGAACAGGTGAGAAGGGATGCTTCCATGTGTGCCTTGGGTTATTTGTGTGCCGTGGCGTGTTGTCAGGCTGCCTCTGGGTGATTTGCTCTTCCTTTTCTTTCAGGTGCCGTGTAGGCCTCTAGCATTTGCAGCCGAGGATTTGAGGTGAGGCAGCGTGACCGGATAGAATGGTGCGTCAGTAGATTTAGGAGTAGTCATCCCTGCTTAATGGATGAGTCACTTGGTACTTTTGTTTGTTCTTAGGTGTCATGCGTGTCATTACAGCCCTGATACCGGAGCGGGGATTCGGCACAGTGCAGGCGAGCAGAATGACAGCAGTACTTTAGGGGAGAGCGCTTACGCGGAAGAGGCGGGAACTGGCTGTTACAAGGGTGACCGCTTGTTCTCTGGTTTGACAGGTGATGGTGGAGAATGGTGCGCCTGAAATAAGATGGTAGATGATGTTTCTGCCAATTGAGGATGGCTCTTGAAGTTCTGCGTTGATCCAGAGCCCCGCCAAAGCTAAGTGGAGGGATAGGAGGTATCGGGCTGCCTTGACCGTGTGTGCGTGCGTAGCACCGGCTTGTCTAATACGGATGCCTCTTTTGTTTGAGCGATACGAGGGTAGCATTTTGGGTGCCGCACCGGAAAAAGCGGAGGGTGGGCTAGAGCAGGCACCTCCAGCCCATGTCTCTATGGTCTGTTGTTGCTGTTTAGTGCTTTGCTCAGCTCCTGAGGTTTTTATTCTCAACAGAGAGGGTGGGGGAAAAGGGCTCCTGCCCTAATAAAAAGTTGAGTTAGAGAAGAGGTGAAATGAGGGTGTTGTGCTTTGTGGCCTTTCTTGATGACTTTTTTTTTTTTCAGTTGCTCACAGGTGTCATGCAGAGAGCGGATCGCTCGGGTTCCCGACAACCTCGGCAAGGTGAGCGTCGCTCCGCGGGAGGGAACGGAGCTTATAGTAAGGGGGTGTCGTCCGGCTACCGCCGACCCTCTCGCCCGCTCGCGTTCGGCTTTTACGGGCCTCCCCTTTTTGGCGCGGACGGCGTTGTCGGCGGCCTCTCGCCGATTTGCCTTTCCTCTGATACTTCAGGTGGCCAGCCAGCCTTTGCTCCTTGCGGATGAGGGTTGGAGGTGAGGGTGACTAATTGAGTATACTGGTGTGTCAATAGTTTTAGGACTAGTCATCTCTGTGTAGCAGATTAGTCACTTAGTAATATTGTTTGTTCTAGGTGTTACAGACGTCATGGCATCTCCTATACCGGAGTGAGGATTTGACATGATGCAGGTGGGTAATGTGACGGTGGTGCTTTGGGGGAGGCTGTTTTGTAGCTGATACTGGAGGTGACCCTCACAGGAGGTGGGCGCTTGTGCTGTGTTTTGGCAGGTTATGAAGTTGAACTTCACTTTCATGAAGTTGAAATGGGTACCCGAAGTAAGATTGAAGAAGATGCATCTGCCTGTCAAGGATGACTCCCAAAGTCCTGTGGTGACCCTCAGCACTGTGAAAGCTAAGTGAAGGGATAGAAGTTGTTGGGCTGTCCTGAGTGTGTGCCGCCCAGCTCTCTAGTACGGTTGTCTCTCTCAGAAGAGCGGTGCGTGAGCGATGTTTTGCGTGTTGCCCAGGAGTTGGTGTGAGTTTGCTGGGACAGGCAGTTCCAGTGTCTTTCTGGGGTGTGTGTTGTAGCTTTGCACTTTTGCTCGGGTCTTGAGGTTGCTCTTGGTTTTTTGTTGTTTTGGCATGCGTCTAGCACTATGGCAAGTAGGAAGTAGGGGAATGTGACAGCAGTAGCCTGGAGCAGTGGTTAGTTAGCCTGTGTTGTCTGCTTGATGTATCGATTGATTTTTGAGGTGCAGGGAGAGGTCTGTGAGGCAGGTGGTGGGTTTGTTTTTCAGATGGAGAGCAGTGTTTGCACGTTTCTTCAGAGATGGGCAGACAAGGGGTCCTGTCCTAATGAGAAAATGAGCTTGAGAGAGTGCTTGGAAAGAGAACGTTGTCATTTGTAGGCGTTCTCGTTGCCCCTCCGCCTTGCGCCGCCGCCCCCCTCTCCCGCCTTGCGCCGCCGCCCCCCTCTCCCGCCTTGCGCCGCCGCCCCCCTCTCCCGCCTTGCGCCGCCGCCCCCCTCTCCCGCCTTGCGCCGCCGCCCCCCTCTCCCGCCTTGCGCCGCCGCCCCCCTCTCCCGCCTTGCGCCGCCGCCCCCCTCTCCCGCCTTGCGCCGCCGCCCCCCTCTCCCGCCTTGCGCCGCCGCCCCCCTCTCCCGCCTTGCTGGTTTTGTCAAGGCCCTGGCTCCTTATTGCTTGCGTCTTTTGTCATTTGTCCTTAGCTATTCTCTTTATGCTATGGCTAGTGCTATTTGAATGTTGTAGGGCTTGTCTAGAGTATCTGAGTGTGTAGTGGTAGGTTAGGGCTTTCTGCCTGATGATGTGTGTGTGTGTGTGCATGTTTCCTCATGTACACACAGCCACATACATACATGTCTTGTTCTTTTTGTGTGGAGTAGAGTTTCCAGGTTCCCTCTTAGTGATCTGTTTTTCCTCTGCTCTTTCAGGTGCTGTATGGACCTTTTGCCTTCACAGCTGAGGAGTTGAGGTGAGGCAGAGTGACTGGAGAGAAGGGTGCGTTCCTAGATCTAGGAGTAGTCACCCCTGCCCAATGGAGGAGTCGCTTGATTTGTGTGTGTTCTAGGTGTCATCACAGCCCCGATACCAGAGTGAGGATCTGACACAGAGCAGGTGAGCGGAATGACAACAATGCTTTGGGGCAGACTGTTTTTCTGAGTGAGGTTGCAGCTGTCAGTTTATACAGGTGACCACTTGTGCTGTGGTTTGGCAGGTGATGGAGGTGAACAAGGCCACCAAAATAAGAAGATTGAAGAAGATGCATCTGCCTGTCGAGGATGGCTCCCAAAGTCCTGTGGTGACCCTGTGTCCTGAAAAAGCTAAGTGAAGGGATAGAAGGTGTCGGACTGTCTCGAGCGTGTGTGCATCTTGAGCGTGTGCTGCCAGGCCATCTAGTATGGTTGCCTCTCTTGGATGAGTGGTGCGTGAGTGATGATTTGGGTGTTGCACAGCAGACAGTGTGGGTGTGTTGGGGCAGGCAGGTCTGGTGTGTTTCTCTGGTCTGTGTTGTAGCTGTGTGTTGTTTTGCTCAGGTTTCAATGTTGCTCTAGTTGTTTGGGTTTTGGCATGCATCTAGCACTATGGCAAGTAGGAAGTAGCATAATGTGGCAATAGTAGCCTAGGGCAGTGATTGGTCAGCCTGTGTCTTCCTTTTGATTTGTTGGTTGATTTTTAAGAAGCAGGGATGGGTTGATCAGGCAGGTGGGTGTGTTGGTTTGTTTTTTCAGATGCAGAGCAGTGTTTGCAGATCTTTCAAAAGAGATGGGAGGACAAGGGGTCCTGGCCTAATGAGAGAGTGAGCTTGAGAGTGGTTGAAAAGAATGCTGTCATCTGTGGGTCTTCTCCTTGACTTGTTGCCTTGCGCCGCCCCCGCCTTGTGCCGCCCCTGCCTTGCGCTCTTTACTGGTTTTGTCAAGGCCCTGGCTCCTTATTGCTTGAATCTTTTTGTCTCAGTCATTTGCTCTTAGCTAACCTCTTTATGCTATGGCTAGTGCTATTTGAATGTTGTAGGGCTTGTCTAGAGCAGCTCAGTGTGTTGTGGTGGGTTAGGGCTTTCTGCCCGATGGTGTGTGTGCATGTTTGCTCGTGTGTGTGTGCGGTTGTGTGTACATGTCTTTTTCTTTTTGTGTTAGGTAGAGTTTCTAAGTTACCTCTTAGTGATCTGTTTTTCCTCTGCTCTTTCAGGTGCTGTATGGACCTTTTGCCTTCACAGCTGAGGAGTTGAGGTGAGGCAGAGTGACTGGAGAGAAGAATGCGTCGCTATATCTAGGAGTAGTCACCCCTGCCCAATGGAGGAGTCGCTTGATTTGTGTGTGTTCTAGGTGTCATCACAGCCCCGATACCAGAGTGAGGATCTGACACAGAGCAGGTGAGCGGAATGACAGCAGTACTTTGGGGCAGACTGTTTTTGCGGGTGAGGTGGGAGCTGATGGTTTACACGGGTGACCACTTGTGCTGCGGTTTGGCAGGTGATGGATATGAACAAGGTCTCCAAAATAAGAAGATTGAAGTAGATGCATCTGCCTGTCGAGGATGGCTCCCAAAGTCCTGTGGTGACCCTGTGTCCTGAAAAAGCTAAGTGAAGGGATAGAAGGTGTCGGGCTGTCTCGAGTGTGTGCGCGTCTTGAGCGTGTGCTGCCAGGCCATCTAGTATGGTTGCCTCTCTTGGGTGAGTGGTGCGTGAGTGTTTTGGGTTTTGTACAGGAGGCAGTGTGGGTTTGCTGGGGCAGGCAGTTCCAGTGTGTTTCTCTCTGATCGGTGGTGTACCTGTATGGTGTTTTGCTCTGGTTTTGAGCTTGCTCTTGTTCTTTGGGTTTTGGCATGCATCTAGGACTATAGCAAGTAGGAAGTAGCGGAATGTGGCAACAATAGCCTGGAGCAGTGATTGGTCAGCCTGTGTCTCCCTCCAGATGTATTTATTGATTTCAAAGGAGTGGGGCGGGGCGTTGGTTAGGTGGATGGGTGTGTGTGTTTGTTTTTTCTGGTGGAGAGTAGTGTTTGCAGATTTCTCAAAAGAGATGGTCGGACAAAGGGTCATGCCCTAATGAGAAGGTGAGCTTGAGAGTGGTTGGAAACAGAATGTTGTCGTTAGTGGACTTTGCTGACTTGCCGCCTCGCGCCGCCCCCTTTGCCGCCTCGCGCCGCCCCCTTTGCCGCCTCGCGCCGCCCCCTTTGCCGCCTCGCGCCGCCCCCTTTGCCGCCTCGCGCCGCCCCCTTTGCCGCCTCGCGCCGCCCCCTTTATTGGTTTTGTGCCAAGGCCTTGGCTCCTTATTCTTTGCCTCTCTTGCCTCAATATTTTGTCCTTAGCCGGCCCCTTTCTGCCATGGGCAGTTGTATTTTAATGTCTTAAATCTTGTCTGGAGTATATGTGTGACTGTGTGGTGGCAAATTAGGGCTTTGTTTCTGTGTGTGGGTGTGTTGGCGTGTGTGTTTCAAGAGTGGTCTGTAGTATAGAAGTTACCGGTTGTCCTTTTAGGGTGTTCACGATTGTGCTCATGGACCATTTTACCTAGGGAATTAGGAAGTTGGTGGTTTTAGCTGTTGGAGTGATGATCGCCTTGAGCGGCCAGTGGTATGTTGGTTGGTTTTGGTCATGCTCGTGTCTAATTCTGCATGTGTAATGCCTTTGTTTTTTCCCTAGGCTGTAGCTAGCATTTAGAAATGTTTTAACTTTTTTTGAATAAAATCTAGCTGAGGGGTGTGTGTGTGTGTGTGTGTATGTGTGTTTTGTGGGTTTGTGGTGGTGGGAATGGTGTTTTTTCTCCTCGGTCCGGCCGCTCTGCGAGGCGATCGTCATCGCCCAAGTTTGCCTCAGTGTTTGGTCCCGGGGCCAGAGTTTTCCGGGTAGGGTGTTTTTTGGTGGTGCCGAGTAACCCTGTTCCTGGGTGTTTTCTGAACAGGTAGTGGCATTTGCCTATTCCAATAGGATATCTAATGGGTGCTGGTGCTAGGGCTGTTGTGGGTGTGGATGATGCTGCTTGTTTTCCTGGAATGTTGCTAAACTTTCATACTCAATGACCTGTTTTATTTTCCAGGTTGTAGCTAGGATTTAGAAATTTTTAACTTAAAAAAAAAAAAAAAAATCCCAGCCGGGGTTTTTTTTTTTTTTCCCCGGCTGGGTTTTTTTTTTTCCTCGGTCCCGGCCACTCCGCGAGGCGACGGTCGTCGCCAAAGTTCGCACGGAGTCAGGTTCTGTGACCGGGGTTTTTTAGGCAGGGCGGTTTTTCGGGGCACTCGGTAACCCGGTTACCGGGTGCTCTCTGAAAACCCGGTGGCGTTTGCCCATTACCGTGGAAGGCTACGTAGTGCGTGTGGGTGGCCGTGAGCGGGTGTGGTGCGATTGCAGAGGCGGGTGTTGCGATACCTCTGGAACTGATGCAGTGTGTGAGCGTATTCTGTTCTGGCTTCACTTTTACTGTAGGCTGTTACCGCTCTGGTCTTTCTGGGTTTCTTTGCAGGTGCCGAGTATGAGGAACGGAACGGTCACACATTCTATGTTTCCTCTCGGGATGGTAAACACGTTTCCTTTTCCAAACAGTTAGTTCGGAAAACACAACTGTAAATATTGCTCCAAAAATAAAAGATGTTGGAGTCTCTGTATTTTTTCTAATAAAGTTGGTTTTGTGGTCAGTCATTTCAAATAAAGATAATTTTGGTGGTGATGGTGTGTGTCTTGAAGTATATGCTTTCCTCTAAAACCTCTTTTTTCCTTGCCCTCTTAAATCTACTGTTTTGCCCTTTCCTCTTTATCCCTATATTTTCCTTTTTTCCCTTAATTTTATCCTTACCCTTGTAAAAATAAGAAGCCTGAATTTTGCAGTCTTCCTATTTTTTTGGGCTGCCTGTCCTCTGTGCTCCGCCTTCCTCTGTGCTCCGCCTTCCTCTGTGCTCCGCCTTCCTCCTTTGCTCTTTTGCTCCGCCTTTCCCTTTTGCTCTTTGCTCCGCCTTTCCCTTTTGCTCTTTGCTCCGCCTTTCCCTTTTGCTCTTTGCTCCGCCTTTCCCTTTTGCTCTTTTGCTCTTTGCTCCGCCTTTCCCTTTTGCTCTTTTGCTCTTTGCTCCGCCTTTCCCTTTTGCTCTTTTGCTCTTTGCTCCGCCTTTCCCTTTTGCTCTTTTGCTCTTTGCTCCGCCTTTCCCTTTTGCTCTTTTGCTCTTTGCTCCGCCTTTCCCTTTTGCTCTTTTGCTCTTTGCTCCGCCTTTCCCTTTTGCTCTTTTGCTCTTTGCTCCGCCTTTCCCTTTTGCTCTTTTGCTCTTTGCTCCGCCTTTCCCTTTTGCTCTTTTGCTCTTTGCTCCGCCTTTCCCTTTTGCTCTTTCCCCTGCTCTTTTGGTCTTTTGCTTTTTTGCTCTTTGCTCTACTTTCCTTTTTTTCCTTTTTTGCTCTTTGCTCTACTTTCCTTTTTTTCCTTTTTTGCTCTTTGCTCTACTTTCCTTTTTTTCCTTTTTTGCTCTTTGCTCTACTTTCCTTTTTTTCCTTTTTTGCTCTTTGCTCTACTTTTCTCTTTGCTCTTTTGCTCTTCCTTCCTTTTTCCAAGCATACTAGCTGGGAGTAAAAAAGCAAATAATTATTAAAATTTTAATTATTGGTATTATTTACTTTTTTACTCCCAGCTAGTATCCTTTTCTTGGCTAGATCTCATTGCATATGCAAATGAGCCTTGCCAACCCCCTAAATACTTATTATTTTTCTCCTTTTTAGACATACCCTATCCACATACCCTATCCACACAGCACCCAAGCCACAAACACAGCTGCACAAAGGCAAGATTAGCATAACCAGGTCAAGGATTTAGGGGTTAGAGACTTGGGGGATGAGGGGGCAAGGGTAGGGGTTAGGGTTAGGGTTAGGGTTAGGGTTAGGGTTAGGGTTAGGGTTAGGGTTAGGGTTAGGGTTAGGGTTAGGGTTAGGGTTAGGGTTAGGGTTAGGGTTAGGGTTAGGGTTAGGGTTAGGGTTAGGGTTAGGGTTAGGGTTAGGGTTAGGGTTAGGGTTAGGGTTAGGGTTAGGGTTAGGGTTAGGGTTAGGGTTAGGGTTAGGGTTAGGGTTAGGGTTAGGGTTAGGGTTAGGGTTAGGGTTAGGGTTAGGGTTAGGGTTAGGGTTAGGGTTAGGGTTAGGGTTTAGGGTTAGGGTTTAGGGTTAGGGTTAGGGTTAGGGTTAGGGTTAGGGTTAGGGTTAGGGTTAGGGTTAGGGTTAGGGTTAGGGTTAGGGTTAGGGTTAGGGTTAGGGTTAGGGTTAGGGTTAGGGTTAGGGTTAGGGTTAGGGTTAGGGTTAGGGTTAGGGTTAGGGTTAGGGTTAGGGTTAGGGTTAGGGTTAGGGTTAGGGTTAGGGTTAGGGTTAGGGTTAGGGTTAGGGTTAGGGTTAGGGTTAGGGTTAGGGTTAGGGTTAGGGTTAGGGTTAGGGTTAGGGTTAGGGTTAGGGTTAGGGTTAGGGTTAGGGTTAGGGTTAGGGTTAGGGTTAGGGTTAGGGTTAGGGTTAGGGTTAGGGTTAGGGTTAGGGTTAGGGTTAGGGTTAGGGTTAGGGTTAGGGTTAGGGTTAGGGTTAGGGTTAGGGTTAGGGTTAGGGTTAGGGTTAGGGTTAGGGTTAGGGTTAGGGTTAGGGTTAGGGTTAGGGTTAGGGTTAGGGTTAGGGTTAGGGTTAGGGTTAGGGTTAGGGTTAGGGTTAGGGTTAGGGTTAGGGTTAGGGTTAGGGTTAGGGTTAGGGTTAGGGTTAGGGTTAGGGTTAGGGTTAGGGTTAGGGTTAGGGTTAGGGTTAGGGTTAGGGTTAGGGTTAGGGTTAGGGTTAGGGTTAGGGTTAGGGTTAGGGTTAGGGTTAGGGTTAGGGTTAGGGTTAGGGTTAGGGTTAGGGTTAGGGTTAGGGTTAGGGTTAGGGTTAGGGTTAGGGTTAGGGTTAGGGTTAGGGTTAGGGTTAGGGTTAGGGTTAGGGTTAGGGTTAGGGTTAGGGTTAGGGTTAGGGTTAGGGTTAGGGTTAGGGTTAGGGTTAGGGTTAGGGTTAGGGTTAGGGTTAGGGTTAGGGTTAGGGTTAGGGTTAGGGTTAGGGTTAGGGTTAGGGTTAGGGTTAGGGTTAGGGTTAGGGTTAGGGTTAGGGTTAGGGTTAGGGTTAGGGTTAGGGTTAGGGTTAGGGTTAGGGTTAGGGTTAGGGTTAGGGTTAGGGTTAGGGTTAGGGTTAGGGTTAGGGTTAGGGTTAGGGTTAGGGTTAGGGTTAGGGTTAGGGTTAGGGTTAGGGTTAGGGTTAGGGTTAGGGTTAGGGTTAGGGTTAGGGTTAGGGTTAGGGTTAGGGTTAGGGTTAGGGTTAGGGTTAGGGTTAGGGTTAGGGTTAGGGTTAGGGTTAGGGTTAGGGTTAGGGTTAGGGTTAGGGTTAGGGTTAGGGTTAGGGTTAGGGTTAGGGTTAGGGTTAGGGTTAGGGTTAGGGTTAGGGTTAGGGTTAGGGTTAGGGTTAGGGTTAGGGTTAGGGTTAGGGTTAGGGTTAGGGTTAGGGTTAGGGTTAGGGTTAGGGTTAGGGTTAGGGTTAGGGTTAGGGTTAGGGTTAGGGTTAGGGTTAGGGTTAGGGTTAGGGTTAGGGTTAGGGTTAGGGTTAGGGTTAGGGTTAGGGTTAGGGTTAGGGTTAGGGTTAGGGTTAGGGTTAGGGTTAGGGTTAGGGTTAGGGTTAGGGTTAGGGTTAGGGTTAGGGTTAGGGTTAGGGTTAGGGTTAGGGTTAGGGTTAGGGTTAGGGTTAGGGTTAGGGTTAGGGTTAGGGTTAGGGTTAGGGTTAGGGTTAGGGTTAGGGTTAGGGTTAGGGTTAGGGTTAGGGTTAGGGTTAGGGTTAGGGTTAGGGTTAGGGTTAGGGTTAGGGTTAGGGTTAGGGTTAGGGTTAGGGTTAGGGTTAGGGTTAGGGTTAGGGTTAGGGTTAGGGTTAGGGTTAGGGTTAGGGTTAGGGTTAGGGTTAGGGTTAGGGTTAGGGTTAGGGTTAGGGTTAGGGTTAGGGTTAGGGTTAGGGTTAGGGTTAGGGTTAGGGTTAGGGTTAGGGTTAGGGTTAGGGTTAGGGTTAGGGTTAGGGTTAGGGTTAGGGTTAGGGTTAGGGTTAGGGTTAGGGTTAGGGTTAGGGTTAGGGTTAGGGTTAGGGTTAGGGTTAGGGTTAGGGTTAGGGTTAGGGTTAGGGTTAGGGTTAGGGTTAGGGTTAGGGTTAGGGTTAGGGTTAGGGTTAGGGTTAGGGTTAGGGTTAGGGTTAGGGTTAGGGTTAGGGTTAGGGTTAGGGTTAGGGTTAGGGTTAGGGTTAGGGTTAGGGTTAGGGTTAGGGTTAGGGTTAGGGTTAGGGTTAGGGTTAGGGTTAGGGTTAGGGTTAGGGTTAGGGTTAGGGTTAGGGTTAGGGTTAGGGTTAGGGTTAGGGTTAGGGTTAGGGTTAGGGTTAGGGTTAGGGTTAGGGTTAGGGTTAGGGTTAGGGTTAGGGTTAGGGTTAGGGTTAGGGTTAGGGTTAGGGTTAGGGTTAGGGTTAGGGTTAGGGTTAGGGTTAGGGTTAGGGTTAGGGTTAGGGTTAGGGTTAGGGTTAGGGTTAGGGTTAGGGTTAGGGTTAGGGTTAGGGTTAGGGTTAGGGTTAGGGTTAGGGTTAGGGTTAGGGTTAGGGTTAGGGTTAGGGTTAGGGTTAGGGTTAGGGTTAGGGTTAGGGTTAGGGTTAGGGTTAGGGTTAGGGTTAGGGTTAGGGTTAGGGTTAGGGTTAGGGTTAGGGTTAGGGTTAGGGTTAGGGTTAGGGTTAGGGTTAGGGTTAGGGTTAGGGTTAGGGTTAGGGTTAGGGTTAGGGTTAGGGTTAGGGTTAGGGTTAGGGTTAGGGTTAGGGTTAGGGTTAGGGTTAGGGTTAGGGTTAGGGTTAGGGTTAGGGTTAGGGTTAGGGTTAGGGTTAGGGTTAGGGTTAGGGTTAGGGTTAGGGTTAGGGTTAGGGTTAGGGTTAGGGTTAGGGTTAGGGTTAGGGTTAGGGTTAGGGTTAGGGTTAGGGTTAGGGTTAGGGTTAGGGTTAGGGTTAGGGTTAGGGTTAGGGTTAGGGTTAGGGTTAGGGTTAGGGTTAGGGTTAGGGTTAGGGTTAGGGTTAGGGTTAGGGTTAGGGTTAGGGTTAGGGTTAGGGTTAGGGTTAGGGTTAGGGTTAGGGTTAGGGTTAGGGTTAGGGTTAGGGTTAGGGTTAGGGTTAGGGTTAGGGTTAGGGTTAGGGTTAGGGTTAGGGTTAGGGTTAGGGTTAGGGTTAGGGTTAGGGTTAGGGTTAGGGTTAGGGTTAGGGTTAGGGTTAGGGTTAGGGTTAGGGTTAGGGTTAGGGTTAGGGTTAGGGTTAGGGTTAGGGTTAGGGTTAGGGTTAGGGTTAGGGTTAGGGTTAGGGTTAGGGTTAGGGTTAGGGTTAGGGTTAGGGTTAGGGTTAGGGTTAGGGTTAGGGTTAGGGTTAGGGTTAGGGTTAGGGTTAGGGTTAGGGTTAGGGTTAGGGTTAGGGTTAGGGTTAGGGTTAGGGTTAGGGTTAGGGTTAGGGTTAGGGTTAGGGTTAGGGTTAGGGTTAGGGTTAGGGTTAGGGTTAGGGTTAGGGTTAGGGTTAGGGTTAGGGTTAGGGTTAGGGTTAGGGTTAGGGTTAGGGTTAGGGTTAGGGTTAGGGTTAGGGTTAGGGTTAGGGTTAGGGTTAGGGTTAGGGTTAGGGTTAGGGTTAGGGTTAGGGTTAGGGTTAGGGTTAGGGTTAGGGTTAGGGTTAGGGTTAGGGTTAGGGTTAGGGTTAGGGTTAGGGTTAGGGTTAGGGTTAGGGTTAGGGTTAGGGTTAGGGTTAGGGTTAGGGTTAGGGTTAGGGTTAGGGTTAGGGTTAGGGTTAGGGTTAGGGTTAGGGTTAGGGTTAGGGTTAGGGTTAGGGTTAGGGTTAGGGTTAGGGTTAGGGTTAGGGTTAGGGTTAGGGTTAGGGTTAGGGTTAGGGTTAGGGTTAGGGTTAGGGTTAGGGTTAGGGTTAGGGTTAGGGTTAGGGTTAGGGTTAGGGTTAGGGTTAGGGTTAGGGTTAGGGTTAGGGTTAGGGTTAGGGTTAGGGTTAGGGTTAGGGTTAGGGTTAGGGTTAGGGTTAGGGTTAGGGTTAGGGTTAGGGTTAGGGTTAGGGTTAGGGTTAGGGTTAGGGTTAGGGTTAGGGTTAGGGTTAGGGTTAGGGTTAGGGTTAGGGTTAGGGTTAGGGTTAGGGTTAGGGTTAGGGTTAGGGTTAGGGTTAGGGTTAGGGTTAGGGTTAGGGTTAGGGTTAGGGTTAGGGTTAGGGTTAGGGTTAGGGTTAGGGTTAGGGTTAGGGTTAGGGTTAGGGTTAGGGTTAGGGTTAGGGTTAGGGTTAGGGTTAGGGTTAGGGTTAGGGTTAGGGTTAGGGTTAGGGTTAGGGTTAGGGTTAGGGTTAGGGTTAGGGTTAGGGTTAGGGTTAGGGTTAGGGTTAGGGTTAGGGTTAGGGTTAGGGTTAGGGTTAGGGTTAGGGTTAGGGTTAGGGTTAGGGTTAGGGTTAGGGTTAGGGTTAGGGTTAGGGTTAGGGTTAGGGTTAGGGTTAGGGTTAGGGTTAGGGTTAGGGTTAGGGTTAGGGTTAGGGTTAGGGTTAGGGTTAGGGTTAGGGTTAGGGTTAGGGTTAGGGTTAGGGTTAGGGTTAGGGTTAGGGTTAGGGTTAGGGTTAGGGTTAGGGTTAGGGTTAGGGTTAGGGTTAGGGTTAGGGTTAGGGTTAGGGTTAGGGTTAGGGTTAGGGTTAGGGTTAGGGTTAGGGTTAGGGTTAGGGTTAGGGTTAGGGTTAGGGTTAGGGTTAGGGTTAGGGTTAGGGTTAGGGTTAGGGTTAGGGTTAGGGTTAGGGTTAGGGTTAGGGTTAGGGTTAGGGTTAGGGTTAGGGTTAGGGTTAGGGTTAGGGTTAGGGTTAGGGTTAGGGTTAGGGTTAGGGTTAGGGTTAGGGTTAGGGTTAGGGTTAGGGTTAGGGTTAGGGTTAGGGTTAGGGTTAGGGTTAGGGTTAGGGTTAGGGTTAGGGTTAGGGTTAGGGTTAGGGTTAGGGTTAGGGTTAGGGTTAGGGTTAGGGTTAGGGTTAGGGTTAGGGTTAGGGTTAGGGTTAGGGTTAGGGTTAGGGTTAGGGTTAGGGTTAGGGTTAGGGTTAGGGTTAGGGTTAGGGTTAGGGTTAGGGTTAGGGTTAGGGTTAGGGTTAGGGTTAGGGTTAGGGTTAGGGTTAGGGTTAGGGTTAGGGTTAGGGTTAGGGTTAGGGTTAGGGTTAGGGTTAGGGTTAGGGTTAGGGTTAGGGTTAGGGTTAGGGTTAGGGTTAGGGTTAGGGTTAGGGTTAGGGTTAGGGTTAGGGTTAGGGTTAGGGTTAGGGTTAGGGTTAGGGTTAGGGTTAGGGTTAGGGTTAGGTTAGGGTTAGGGTTAGGGTTAGGGTTAGGGTTAGGGTTAGGGTTAGGGTTAGGGTTAGGGTTAGGGTTAGGGTTAGGGTTAGGGTTAGGGTTAGGGTTAGGGTTAGGGTTAGGGTTAGGGTTAGGGTTAGGGTTAGGGTTAGGGTTAGGGTTAGGGTTAGGGTTAGGGTTAGGGTTAGGGTTAGGGTTAGGGTTAGGGTTAGGGTTAGGGTTAGGGTTAGGGTTAGGGTTAGGGTTAGGGTTAGGGTTAGGGTTAGGGTTAGGGTTAGGGTTAGGGTTAGGGTTAGGGTTAGGGTTAGGGTTAGGGTTAGGGTTAGGGTTAGGGTTAGGGTTAGGGTTAGGGTTAGGGTTAGGGTTAGGGTTAGGGTTAGGGTTAGGGTTAGGGTTAGGGTTAGGGTTAGGGTTAGGGTTAGGGTTAGGGTTAGGGTTAGGGTTAGGGTTAGGGTTAGGGTTAGGGTTAGGGTTAGGGTTAGGGTTAGGGTTAGGGTTAGGGTTAGGGTTAGGGTTAGGGTTAGGGTTAGGGTTAGGGTTAGGGTTAGGGTTAGGGTTAGGGTTAGGGTTAGGGTTAGGGTTAGGGTTAGGGTTAGGGTTAGGGTTAGGGTTAGGGTTAGGGTTAGGGTTAGGGTTAGGGTTAGGGTTAGGGTTAGGGTTAGGGTTAGGGTTAGGGTTAGGGTTAGGGTTAGGGTTAGGGTTAGGGTTAGGGTTAGGGTTAGGGTTAGGGTTAGGGTTAGGGTTAGGGTTAGGGTTAGGGTTAGGGTTAGGGTTAGGGTTAGGGTTAGGGTTAGGGTTAGGGTTAGGGTTAGGGTTAGGGTTAGGGTTAGGGTTAGGGTTAGGGTTAGGGTTAGGGTTAGGGTTAGG
>NW_028289891.1:0-24869 GCF_059628265.1 Tinamus guttatus | reverse complement strand
CCAGGTGTCCGGGGGCCCCTTTCCCATAATGGGCCCAGGCGTCCGGGGGTCCCTTCCCATAATGGGCCCAGGTGTCCAGGGGATGTTTCCCATAATGGGCCCAGGCGTCCGGGGTCCTTTTGCACCAGGGGCCCAGGCGTCCGGGGGTCCTTTCCCATAATGGGCCCAGGCGTCCGGGGACCTCCTCCCTAATGGGCCCAGGCATCCGGGGGCCCAGGCGTCTGGGGGTCCCTTTGCAAAATGGGCCCAGGCGTCCGGGGGTCCTTTTGCACCAGAGGCCCAGGCGTCCGGGGGGACGTTTCCCCTAATGGGCCCAGGCGTCCGGGGGTGCTTTTGCACCGGGGACCCAGGCGTCCGAGGAGCTGCTCCCTAATGGGCCCAGGCGTCCGGGGGTCCTTTCCCATAATGGGCCCAGGCGTCCGGGTGCCCCTTTCCATAACGGGCCCAGGGGCCCAGGTGTCCGGGGACCTTCTCCATAATGGGCCCCGGCGTCCGGGGGTCCCTTTGCACCAGGGGCCCAGGCGTCCGGGGGATGTTTCCCATAATGGGCCCAGGCGTCCGGGGGAGCTTCTCCATAATGGGCCCAGGTGTCTGGGGGTCCCTTTCCCATAATGGGCCCAGGCGTCCGGGGGTCCCTTTGCACAAGGGGCCCAGGCGTCCGGGGACCTTTTCCATGATGGGGGAGCTGTTTCCTAATGGGCCCAGGCGTCCGGGGATCTGCTCCCGAATGGGCCCAGGCATCCGGGGGTCCCTTCCCATAATGGGCCTAGGCGTCCGGGTGCCCCTTTCCATAATGGGCCCAGGGGCCCAGGTGTCCGGTGATCTGCTCCCTAATGGGCCCAGGCGTCCGGGGGACCTTCTCCCTAATGGGCCCAGGCGTCCGGGGGTCCCTTTGCACAAGGGGCCCAGGCGTCCAGGGGAGCTTCTCCATAATGGGCCCAGGCGTCCGGGGGATGTTTCCCATAATGGGCCCAGGCGTCCGGGGACCTCCTCCCTAATGGGCCCAGGCGTCCGGGGGCCCAGGCGTCCGGGGGACCTTTCCCATAGTGGGCCCAGGCGTCCGGGGGACGTTTCCCATAATGGGCCCAGGCGTCCGGGGGTCCCTTTGCACAAGGGGCCCAGGCGTCCGGGGGAGGTTTCCTATAATGGGCCCAGGCGTCCGGGGTCCTTTCCCATGATGGGCCCAGGCGTCCGGGGGCCCAGGCGTCCGGGGGACCTTTCCCGTAATGGGCCCGGGCGTCCGGGTACCCCTTTCAATAATGGGCCCAGGCGTCCGGGGACCTTTTGCACCAGGGGCCCAGGCGTCCGGGGGAGCTTCTCCATAATGGGCCCAGGCGTCCGGGGTTCTTTCCCATAATGGGCCCAGGCGTCCGGGGACCTCCTCCCTAATGGGCCCAGGCGTCCGGGGGCCCAGGTGTCCGGGGGTCCTTTCTCATAATGGGCCCAGGCGTCCGGGGGTCCCTTCCCATAATGGGCCCAGGCGTCCGGGGGATCTTTCCCATCGCGGCGCCGGCGTCTCCAGGTTTCGCCTTCCCGGACTGGGCCTACAAGCCGGAGTCGAGCCCGGGCTCGCGGCAGATCCAGCTGTGGCACTTCATCCTGGAGCTGCTGCGGAAGGAGGAGTACCAGGGGGTCATCGCGTGGCAGGGCGACTACGGCGAGTTCGTCATCAAGGACCCCGACGAGGTGGCGCGGCTGTGGGGCGTGCGCAAGTGCAAGCCCCACATGAACTACGACAAGCTGAGCCGGGCGCTGCGGTGAGCGGGGGGGCCCAGGCGTCCGGGGGGGCCCAGGCGTCCGGGTGTCCAGGAACAGGAGGGCCCAGGCGTCCGGGGACAGGAGGGGCCCAGGCGTCCGGGTGTCCAGGCGTCCGGGGGTCCCATGGGCAGGAGGGGCCCAGGTGTCCGAGGGTCCCATAGACAGGAAGGGCCCAGGCGTCTGGGGGACCCATGGGCAGGAGGGGCCCAGGCGTCCGGGGACAGGAGGGGCCCAGGCGTCCGGGGGGCCCAGGCGTCCGGGGGACCCATGGACGGGAGGGCCCAGGCGTCCGGGTGGGCCCAGGCATCCGAGGGTCCCATAGACAGGAAGGGCCCAGGCGTCCGGGTACCCAGGAACAGGAAGGGCCCAGGCATCTGAGGGGCCCAGGCGTCCGGGGGTCCCATAGACAGGAGGGGCCCAGGCGTCCGGGGAGAGGAGGGGCCCAGGCATCCGGGGGGCCCATGGACAGGAGGGCCCAGGCGTCCGGGTACCCAGGAACAGAAGGGGCCCAGGCGTCCAGGTGCCCCATGGTCAGGAGGGCCCAGGCGTCCGGGGGCAGGAGGGGCCCAGGCGTCCGGGGGACCCATAGACAGGAGGGCCCAGGCATCCGGGTATCCCATAGACAGGAGGGGCCCAGGCGTCCGAGGGGCCCAGGCGTCCAGGTACCCAGGAACAGAAGGGGCCCAGGTGTCCAGGTGGGCCCAGGCGTCCGGGTGCCCCATAGACAGAAGGGTCTGGGTGGGCCCAGGCATCCGGGGGGCCCAGGCGTCCGGGGGTCCCATGGACAGGAGGGGCCCAGGCGTCCGGGTGTCCCATGGACAGGAGGGGCCCAGGCGTCCGGGTGGGCCCAGGCGTCCGGGTGCCCCATGGACAGAAGGGGCCCAGGCGTCCGGGTGCCCCATAGGCAGGAGGGATCTGGGCGTCCCATGGGCAGGAGGGGCCCAGGCGTCCGGGGGTCCCATACACAGGAAGGGCCCAGTTGTCCGAGGGGCCCAGGCGTCCGGGTACCCAGGAACAGAAGGGGCCCAGGTGTCCGGGGGGGCCCAGGCGTCCGGGGGTCCCATGGGCAGGAAGGGCCCAGGCGTCCGGGGGTCCAGGAACAGGAAGGGCCCAGGCGTCCGGGGACAGAAGGGGCCCAGGCGTCTGGGTGGGCCCAGGCGTCCGGGTACCCGGGGACAGGAGGGGCCCAGGCGTCCGGGTGTCCCCGCACAGTCAGACTCCAGGCATCCAGGTACCCCCCACCCCCTCCCCCAGCTTCCCAGTGTCCCCCCAACTCACCCCTCCTGTCTCACCCCCCCCGCCCCGGCCGCCTGTCGTCCGCCTGACGGCAACAGCTACTACTACAACAAGCGCATCCTGCACAAGACCAAGGGCAAACGCTTCACCTACAAGTTCAACTTCAACAAGCTGGTCCTCGTCAACTACCCCTTCATCGACGTCGGGTTGACAGGTGAGCGCCTGTAGCGTCACCCGGCGGGCGGTTGTCACCCGCCGTCACCCGCTGACCCCCGTCCCCTACAGGCGGCCCGGTGCCGCAGAGCGCCCCGGCGGCGCCGTCGGGCGCTTCCCGCTTCCGCTTCCCGCCGCCTGTTGCCGAGGGGCTGTCGCCGGGCGCCGAGGAGCTGCGCTCGCCCGGCGGGGTGTTCGCGGCGGCGGTCGCCGCCCGCCGCCTGACGCGGGGCTCCGTGAGCGACTGTAGCGACGCCGCGTCGGCCGCCTCGGAGCTGGAGGAGCCGCCGGGTGACGACGCCGCGCGCGGTTGTTACCGCGCGCACAACCGGCCCCCGCCGCAGGACGCCGCCTTCCGCCTGTACCCGCGCGCGCGGGAGCCGCCGCTCAGCCCCTTCGCCGCTACAGGCGGCTCCCCGCTGCCCGGCGCGCTGTTGGCGCCGCTGTCACCCGCGCTGCCGCACACCCCGCTGGGCTACAGCCCCTCGCCCACCCTCAGCCCCATGTTCGGGGCCTCCTCCTCGTCCCGCTTCTCCTTCAGCCCGGAGGACCTACAGCGTTACCTACAGGCGCACGCGCAGAGCGTCTACAACTACCACCTGAGCCCCCGCGCCTTCCTGCACTACCCGGGGCTGGTGGTGCCGCAACCGCAGCGCCCCGAGAAGCTGTTGCCGGAGCCGCCGCCTGTTGCGGCGCCGCCTGTTGCGGTGCCGCCCTTCAAGTTCAAGCTACAGCCGCCGCCGCCGGGGCGCCGCAACCGGGACAAAGCGGCGGCGGCCGCCGGGGCCGACGCGACTGTAGCCGCTCCGGGTGTTGGCGGCGGGGAAGCGGGGGGCGCTCCGGGTGTTGGCGCCGGGGTTGTCACCCCCACCATGGGTGTTGTCACCCCCACCATGGGTGTTAACACCGGCACCACGGGGGTTGTCACCGGTACCATGGGGGTCGTCACCGGTACCACGGGTGTTGTCACCGGTACCATGGGTGTTGTCACCCCGAGCGCGGGTGACGTCACCGCCGCGGCGCCCCCCGCCCCCCCGCCCCACATCAAGGTGGAGCCGGTGTCGGAGGGGGAGTCGGAGGAGGTCGAGGTGACGGACGTCAGCGACGACGACAACGACCCCCCCGGGCAGCTACAGGCGGCGCCGCCTGTTCCCCCCCCGCCGCAACAGGCGGCCTGCGTCCCGCTGAAGCTCCGGTTCAAGCGGCGCTGGAGCGAGGAGCGGCGCCGGGGGGGGGGCGACGACAAGAAGCCCAAGGGGGGGGTTCCGGGTGACACCGGTGACGGTGACAACGGTGACACCCAACAACCGCCCCCTGGCGCAACAGGCGGCGGCCGCCGCGTCAGCGCCGAGCTACACCGCGCCGCGGCCCAGCTCTCCCTGCACTCCTAACGGGCGCCTGTCGCTACAGGCGGAGGCGCCTGTTGCCTGGTACAGGCGGAGGCGCCGCTTGTTGCCCCCCACCCCCCCCATTCTTTGGGGATTTTCTGCAGGTTTTTGGGCTAAAAAGCGGCGTTTTGGGGTGGTTTTCGCCCCCCCCCCAGGCGGCGCCTTTTGGGGGGAGAAACCGGCGGTTTGGTTAAAACGCCCCAAATTGTTACTTATCCCCCCCCCAAAAAAAGGCTTTTTGGGCTCATTTTTGGGGCAATTTTGGGCTCATTTTTGGGGCAATTTTGGTTTTTTTGCCCTTTTTCTCTATTGGGGGGGGTTACGCAGGGAACACCCCCCCCCCTCCCGAAGCCATCCCCAATTTTGGGGGTTTTTACCCCATTTTCCTCGCCTTTTTTTCCCCAATTTCCCCCCATTTGTACAAAAAACTTTTGCCTTGTTGGGGGGGCGCTTTAAGAAGGGGGAGGGGCTTCCCCCCCGCTCCCAATTCTCCCCTTTTTTCCCCCAAATTCCCCCCTCAGGTTAAAAAAAATGGGGCTTTTTAAGCACAAAAACGGTTGGGGGGGGGGGGACACGACCCCCCCCCCGGTGTGTGGGGGAGGGGCTGCATTAACGGCTTTATATAACCAAAAATAGCGGGGGGGGGCGGGTCTTAAGTGCCTCTTTATGGAGATGGGGTCCTTTTTGCCTGAAATGACGGGTTTTTGCCCCAAAACCAGGTGCCCCCCCCAAAAAAACCTCGTGTTTTTACCCCCCTCCCCCGCCCCGTGGTTTGGGGGGGGCGGGGCTCGGGGGCGGGGCCTGGGGGGCGGGGGGCGGGGCCTATCCGAAGCCTTATGGATCGCCTTGTAAATAGCGCGGGGGGGCGGGGCGGGTGGCGGGGGGGGCGGGTCTCATTTTACGACTGTAAAAAAGCAGAAAAAAACAAATAGGGAAAAAAACAATAAAAAATTCGCAGTTTCCGCCGCTTTTTTTGGGGCCGTTTCGGGCCCTTCGCGCCGCCCCCGCCCCCCTCCCAGCGCGGGGGCTGCCGGGATCCCGGCGTGCCCCGCGCGCGCCCCCGCGTTGCCCGGCAACGCCTCCCCCGCCCCCGCGTTGCCTGGCAACGCCTCCCCCGCCCGCGCGCGTTGCCCGGCAACGCCCCCCCGCCCGCGCGCGTTGCCCGGCAACGCCCCCTCCCACGCGCTCGCGTTGCCCGGCAACGCGCCCCCCTCCCGCCTCCGCCTCCCGCCCTGCCCCGCGCGCCGTTGCCGGGCAACGGCCCCGGAAGCGCCGCCCTTCCCGCGCCCCGTAGGGCCTCCATTTCCCGCCCTGCCCCGCGCGGCGCTTCCGGCCGCCCCCCCCGTTTCCATAATAGGGAGTGGGCGGGACGAGCGCCCCGCCCACCGCCTGCTACGTCACGCGCGGGGGCGGGACCCGGCCACGTGGCCGCTGGGCGGGGCGGCGGTGATGACGTATGGAGGGCGCGCCGCCCGTGACGTCACGCGCGTGCGCAGAGCCATCGAAGGTGCCAGAAGGGTCCGGGCGGCGGCGGCGGCGCCGGGTGAGCGGGACCGGAACCGGGAACCGGAACCGGGAACCGGAATCGGGGGGCGCCCGGGGTGGCCCTTTCTGTGCGAAAAGGTCCCGTTTTGGGGCCGTTTCTGGGGTTTTGGGGCCGTTTCTGGATGTTTTGGGGCCGTTTCGGGGCGTTTTGGGGCGGTTTCTGGGGTTTTGGGGCGGTTTTGGGGCCGTTTCTGGATGTTTTGGGGCCGTTTCTGGGGTTTTGGGTCGGTTTTGGGGCCGTTTCTGGATGTTTTGGGGCGGTTTCGGAGCGTTTTGGGGCGGTTTCGGAGCGTTTTGGGGCCGTTTCTGGGGTTTTGGGTCGGTTTTGGGGCCGTTTCTGGATGTTTTGGGGCCGTTTCGGGGCGTTTTGGGGCCGTTTCGGGGCGTTTTGGGGCCGTTTCGGGGCGTTTTGGGGCACTTTCTGGACGTTTTGGGGCAGTTTTGGGGGTTTCGGGGCGGTTTTTTCCCTCGTAAAGCTTTTTGGGGTAAAAACGGCGGGAAACGGGGCCTGGGGGGGCGGGGCCTGCCAGGGGCCCAGGCGTCCGGCTCCTCCCCCCCCCCCCCATCTCCTTTTCCCGTTTTTCCCTTTCCCGGTGGGGGCTGGGACACCCCAACCCCCTTCCCGACCCTCGTTATCCCCTTCTTTCCTTTTCCAGGTGTTGCCGGATCCCGACCGACATTCCCGGATCCCGACCGACATTCCCGGATCCCATCGGGAGCCGCTGGATCCCCACCGACATTCCCGGATCCCCACCGACATTCCCGGATCCCCACCGACATTCCCGGATCCCCACCGACATTCCCAGATCCCATTGGAAGCTCCCGGATCCCATTGGAAGCTCCCGGATCCCATTGGAAGCTCCCGGATCCCATTGGAAGCTGCTGGATCCCGACCGACATTCCCGGATCCCGACCGACATTCCCGGATCCCATTGGAAGCCGCCGGATCCCGACCGACATTCCCGGATCCCATTGGAAGCCGCCGGATCCCGACCGACATTCCCGGATCCCATTGGAAGCCGCCGGATCCCATCGGGGGCTCCCAGATCCCGACCGACATTCCCGGATCCCGACCGACATTCCCGGATTCCATTGGAAGCTCCCGGATCCCATCGGAAGCCGCCGGATCCCGACCGACATTCCCGGATCCCATCGGGAGCTCCCGGATCCCATCGGGAGCCGCTGGATCCCGGCCGACATTCCCGGATCCCGGCCGACATTCCCGGATCCCATCGGGGGCTCCCGGATCCCGACCGACATTCCCGGATCCCATCGGGAGCTGCCGGATCCCGACCGACATTCCCGGATCCCATCGGGAGCTGCCGGATCCCGACCGACATTCCCAGATCCCGACCGACATTCCCGGATCCCATCGGGAGCTCCCGGATCCCATCAGAAGTCACCGGATCCCGGCCGACATTCCTGGATCCCGACCAACATTCCCGGATCCCATCGGGAGCTGCCGGATCCCGACCAACATTCCCGGATCCCGACCGACATTCCCGGATCCCATCGGGAGCTCCCGGATCCAATTGGAAGTCTCCGGATCCCCACCGACATTCCCGGATCCCGACCGACATTCCCGGATCCCATCGGGACCCCCCGGATCCCATCGGAACCCCCCGGATCCCGACCGACATTCCCGGATCCCATCGGGAGCTCCCGGATCCCATCGGAAGCCGCCGGATCCCGACCGACATTCCCGGATCCCATCGGGGGCTCCTGGATCCCATCGGGATCCCCCGGATCCCAACCGACATTCCCGGATCCCGACCAACATTCCCAGATCCCATCAGGAGCCGCCAGATCCCGACCGACATTCCCGGATCCCGCCGGGAGCTCCCGGATCCCATCGGGAGCCGCCAGATCCCGACCGACATTCCCGGATCCCGACCGACATTCCCGGATCCCATCGGAAGTCTCTGGATCCCGACCGACATTCCCAGATCCTGACCAACATTCCCGGATCCCATCGGGAGCTGCCGGATCCCGGCCGACATTCCCGGATCCCATCAGGAGCCGCTGGATCCCGACCGACATTCCCGGATCCCATTGGAAGCTCCCGGATCCCATCAGGAGCCGCCAGATCCCGACCGACATTCCCGGATCCCGACCGACATTCCCGGATCCCGACCGACATTCCCGATCCCATCGGAAGTCTCTGGATCCCGACCGACATTCCCAGATCCCATCGGGAGCCGCCAGATCCCGACCGACATTCCCGGATCCCGACCGACATTCCCGGATCCCATCGGAAGCCACCGGATCCCGACCGACATTCCCAGATCCCGACCAACATTCCCGGATCCCATCGGGAGCTGCCGGATCCCGACCGACATTCCCAGATCCCGACCGACATTCCCGGATCCCGACCGACATTCCCGGATCCCATCGGGAGCCGCCAGATCCCGGCCGACATTCCCGGATCCCGCTGGGAGCTCCCGGATCCCATCGGAAGCTGCCGGATCCCGGCCGACATTCCCGGATCCCATCGGGAGCTCCCGGATCCCATCGGAAGTCTCTGGATCCCGACCGACATTCCTGGATCCCATCGGGAGCTCCCAGATCCCATTGGAAGCCACCAGATCCCGGCCGACATTCCCGGATCCCATCGGGAGCTCCCGGATCCCATCGGGAGCCGCCGGATCCCGGCCGACATTCCCAGATCCCATCGGAAGCCGCCAGATCCCGACCGACATTCCCGGATCCCATCGGGAGCTCCCGGATCCCATCGGGAGCCGCCGGATCCCGACCGACATTCCCGGATCCCATCGGGAGCTCCCGGATCCCATCGGGAGCTCCCGGATCCCATCAGAAGCCACCGACATTCCCGGATCCCGACCGACATTCCCGGATTCCATTGGAAGCTCCCGGATCCCATTGGAAGCCGCTGGATCCCGACCGACATTCCCGGATCCCGACCGACATTCCCGGATCCCATCGGAAGCCGCCGGATCCCACCCGGAGCCTCCCTGTCCCCCGACACCCCAACAGGCGGCGCCGGGCGGTTGTTGCCGCCTGACGCCGTCGCGCTGTTGTCACCCGGAGCGCCGCGGTAAGACCGCCCTTTTAGGGAAAAAAACCCCCAAAAACGGGCAAATCCTCGCTCCCTTTTCCCTCGGTTTTCCCAGCAGTGTCTCCGGATGGATCCCGGATGCGGCGGTTTCCCAGGAATGCCGCCCGGGTCGGCTCCGTGTCGGCATTCCGGAGCCCGCGGCCGGAATTCCGGGTGGTTTGGGGGCTCGGGATGGGAATTCCGGGCAGCTCCGGAGCCCGCATGGGAATTCCGGGTGCTTCCCAATCCCACAACTGGGAGAGCAGAGCTTGGGAAAACCGGGATAAGGGGGAGAGGAGTCACCGCGACAACACCCGGTCGCGCTGACGTCCCCGGTGTCACCCCCTCTTCCTGTTTTCCTGCTTTTCCGCAGCCGGATCCTCCTCCATGACCGGAATCCTCCTCGGATCTCCCTCCTTTTCCGGGATCTTCCTCCAGGACCGTCCTCCTCCTCCACCGAATGGTGTATCCGGTCACGGTGACAACTGCGGACTGCCGTATCCGGTCACGGTGACAACCGAAGAGCGTTGTATCCGGTCACGGTGACGGCTGCGGACTGCTGTATCCGGTCACGGTGACAACCGGGGAGCGTCGTATCCGGTCGCGGTGACAACTGCGGACTGCTGTATCCAGTCGCGGCGACAACCGAAGAGCATTGTATCCGCTCACGGTGACAACTGTGGACTGCTGTATCCGGTCACGGTGACAACCGGGGAGCGTCGTATCCGGTCGCGGTGACAACTGTGGACTGCTGTATCCGGTCACGGTGACAAGAGCATCGTATCCAGTCACGGTGACGGCTGTAGAATGCTGTATCCGGTCGCGGTGACAACTGAAGAGCGTCATATCCGGTCGCGGTGACAACTGCGGACTGCTGTATCGAGTCGCGGCGACAACCGAAGAGCATTGTATCCGCTCACGGTGACAACTGTGGACTGCTGTATCCGGTCACGGTGACAACCGGGGAGCGTCGTATCCGGTCGCGGTGACAACTGTGGACTGCTGTATCCGGTCACGGTGACAAGAGCATCGTATCCGGTCACGGTGACGGCTGTAGAATGCTGTATCCGGTCGCGGTGACAACTGAAGAGCGTCGTATCCGGTCGCGGTGACGGCTGCGGACTGCCGTATCCGGTCACGGTGACAACTGCGGACTGCTGTATCTGGTCGCGGTGACGACCGAAGAGCGTCGTATCCGGTCGCGGTGACGGCTGCGGACTGCCGTATCCGGTCACGGTGACAACCGAAGAGCGTTGTATCTGGTCACGGTGACGGCTGCAGAATGCTGTATCCGGTCACGGTGACGGCTGCAGAATGTCGTATCCGGTCACGGTGACAACTGCGGACTGCTGTATCCAGTCGCGGCGACAACCGAAGAGCGTTGTATCCGGTCGTGGTGACGGCTGGGAGACAACACCTCCGCTTGGAGTGCCACCTGGGAGACACTGGTCATGGTGACACCTGGGAGACAATATACCTGTTACGGTGACAACTGGGGAACGCTGTATCCAGTCACGGTGACACCTGGGAGACAACGTGCCTGGTCACGCTGACAAGGAGGAACCGCCGTATCCAGTCCCGCGCGCTTGTTTATCAACGCGGACAAGGACAACTACAGGCGGAGCCGCCGCCTGTTGCTGCACGGTCTGGGGGTGCCTCGACGCTCCCGTCCGCCTGTTGCCGCTCTGTATCCAGCCGCGCTTTGCGGAGGTTTCGACGGGTGTTGCCTGCGGCGGTCGCGGTGACACCTGGGGAACAATATAACTGGTCACGGTGACAGCCAAGAACCAATTTGTCCGGTGGTGGTGACACCCGTTTCCTGGTGTATCCGGTCACGGTGACGGTTGGGAACGGATGGATCTGGTTGTGGTGGGCGGTGGTTTCCTGTAACAGGCGGTTCTGGGTGTATCTAGTCCCGGTGACGCCGGTCCCTGCTGCATCCGGTTCGGGTGTCACCCGGTTCCCCGTCAGGCGGTCGCTGCCCCCTCTGCTCCGGTTGTGCCTCTGGTTTGGGGACATTTGGGGACATTTGGGCCGGAGGGGCCCAGGCGTCCGGGTTGGGGGGGGGGCGGCGCCACCAGGGGGCGCCCGGGAGCCACCGCGAAGGGGACACGGGGGTGACATTGGGGACACGGGGGTGACATTGGGGACATGGAGGTGACATTGGGGACACGGTGACACTGGGGACACGGGGGTGACATTGGGGACACACAGGGGTGACACTGGGGGAACATGGGGGTCACATTGGGGACACATAGGGGTGACACTGGGGACACGGGGGTGACACCCAAGGGGTTGGTGGTGGCACTGGGGACACGGGGGTGACATTGGGGACACGGAGGTGACATTGGGGACACGGGGGTGACACCCAAGGCGTTGGTGGTGGCACTGGGGCCATGGAGGTGACGTTGGGGACACACAGGGGTGACACTGGGGACACGGGGGGTGACACCCAAGGGGTTGGTGGTGGCACTGGGGACATGGAGGTGACATTGGGGACACACAGGGGTGACACTGGGGATGTCACCCAAGGGGTTGGTGGTGACACCGGATACACGGAGGTGACAGGGGACATGGAGGTGACATTGGGGACACATAGGGGTGACACTGGGGGAACATGGGGGTCACATTGGGGACACATAGGGGTGACACTGGGGACACGGGGGTGACACCCAAGGGGTTGGTGGTGGCAATGGGGAAACACAGGGGTGACATTGGGGACACGGAGGTGACATTGGGGACATGGTGACACTGGGGACACGGGGGTGGCACCCAAGGGGTTGTTGGTGACATTGGGGACACACGGGGTGACACTGGGCACATGGAGGTGACATTGGGGACACACAGAGGTGACACTGGGGATGTCACCCAAGGGGTTGGTGGTGGCACTGGGGCCATGGAGGTGACATTGGGGACACACAGAGGTGACACTGGGGATGTCACCCAAGGGGTTGGTGGTGGCAATGGGGACACACAGGGGTGATATTGGGGACACGGGGGTGACATTGGGGACATGGTGACACTGGGGCCACGGAGGTGACATTGGGGACACGGGGGTGACACCCAAGGGGTTGGTGGTGACACTGGAGACATGGAGGTGACATTGGGGACACATAGAGGTGACACTGGGGACATGGAGGTGACATTGGGGACACACAGGGGTGACACTGGGGATGTCACCCAAGGGGTTGGTGGTGGCACTGGGGCCATGGAGGTGACATTGGGGACACATAGGGGTGACACTGGAGACACGGGGGTGACATTGGGGACATGGAGGTGACATTGGGGACACGGTGACACTGGGGACACGGGGGTGACACCCAAGGGGTTGGTGGTGGCACTGGGGACACACAGGGGTGACATTGGGGACACATAGGGGTGACACTGGGGACACGGGGGTGACATTGGGGACATGGTGACACTGGGGACACGGGGGTGACACCCAGGGGGTTGGTGGTGGCATTGGGGCCATGGAGGTGACGTTGGGGACACACAGGGGTGACACTGGGGATGTCACTCAAGGGGTTGGTGGTGGCACTGGGGACACGGGGGTGACATTGGGGACACATGGGGTGACACTGGGGATGTCACCCAAGGGGTTGGTGGTGGCACTGGGGACATGGAGGTGACATTGGGGACATGGTGACACTGGGGACATGGGGGTGACACCCAAGGGGTTGGTGGTGGCACTGGGGACATAAAGGTGACACAAGGGGGACGTGGAGGTGACAATGGGGGTGTCACCCAAGGGGTTGGTGGTGGCACTGGGGACATGGAGGTGACACTGGGTGCATGGAGGTGACACAAGGGGGACATGGAGGTGACATTGGGGACATGGAGGTGACACTGGAGACATGGAGGTAACATTGGGGACACATAGGGGTGACACTGGGGACACGGAGGTGACACCCAAGGGGTTGGTGGTGACATGGGGGGACATAAAGGTGACACAAGGGGGACATGGAGGTGACACTGGGGATGTCACCCAAGGGGTTGGTGGTGGCACTGGGACACATAGAGGTGGCACTGGAGATATAAAGGTGACATGGAGGGACAGGTGACACTGGGGACATGGAGGTGACACCCAAGGGGTTGGTGGTGACACCGGATACACGGAGGTGACAGGGGACATGGAGGTGACATTGGGGACACATAGGGGTGACACTGGGGGAACATGGGGGTCACATTGGGGACACATAGGGGTGACACTGGGGACACGGGGGTGACACCCAAGGGGTTGGTGGTGGCAATGGGGAAACACAGGGGTGACATTGGGGACACGGAGGTGACATTGGGGACATGGTGACACTGGGGACACGGGGGTGGCACCCAAGGGGTTGTTGGTGACATTGGGGACACACGGGGTGACACTGGGCACATGGAGGTGACATTGGGGACACACAGAGGTGACACTGGGGATGTCACCCAAGGGGTTGGTGGTGGCACTGGGGCCATGGAGGTGACATTGGGGACACACAGAGGTGACACTGGGGATGTCACCCAAGGGGTTGGTGGTGGCAATGGGGACACACAGGGGTGATATTGGGGACACGGGGGTGACATTGGGGACATGGTGACACTGGGGCCACGGAGGTGACATTGGGGACACGGGGGTGACACCCAAGGGGTTGGTGGTGACACTGGAGACATGGAGGTGACATTGGGGACACATAGAGGTGACACTGGGGACATGGAGGTGACATTGGGGACACACAGGGGTGACACTGGGGATGTCACCCAAGGGGTTGGTGGTGGCACTGGGGCCATGGAGGTGACATTGGGGACACATAGGGGTGACACTGGAGACACGGGGGTGACATTGGGGACATGGAGGTGACATTGGGGACACGGTGACACTGGGGACACGGGGGTGACACCCAAGGGGTTGGTGGTGGCACTGGGGACACACAGGGGTGACATTGGGGACACATAGGGGTGACACTGGGGACACGGGGGTGACATTGGGGACATGGTGACACTGGGGACACGGGGGTGACACCCAGGGGGTTGGTGGTGGCATTGGGGCCATGGAGGTGACGTTGGGGACACACAGGGGTGACACTGGGGATGTCACTCAAGGGGTTGGTGGTGGCACTGGGGACACGGGGGTGACATTGGGGACACATGGGGTGACACTGGGGATGTCACCCAAGGGGTTGGTGGTGGCACTGGGGACATGGAGGTGACATTGGGGACATGGTGACACTGGGGACATGGGGGTGACACCCAAGGGGTTGGTGGTGGCACTGGGGACATAAAGGTGACACAAGGGGGACGTGGAGGTGACAATGGGGGTGTCACCCAAGGGGTTGGTGGTGGCACTGGGGACATGGAGGTGACACTGGGTGCATGGAGGTGACACAAGGGGGACATGGAGGTGACATTGGGGACATGGAGGTGACACTGGAGACATGGAGGTAACATTGGGGACACATAGGGGTGACACTGGGGACACGGAGGTGACACCCAAGGGGTTGGTGGTGACATGGGGGGACATAAAGGTGACACAAGGGGGACATGGAGGTGACACTGGGGATGTCACCCAAGGGGTTGGTGGTGGCACTGGGACACATAGAGGTGGCACTGGAGATATAAAGGTGACATGGAGGGACAGGTGACACTGGGGACATGGAGGTGACACCCAAGGGGTTGGTGGTGACACCGGATACACGGAGGTGACAGGGGACATGGAGGTGACACTGGGGACATGGAGGTGACACCGGAGACATGGAGGTGACATTGGGGACACATAGGGGTGGCACTGGGGACATGGAGGTGACACCGGGGACACAGAGGGGACACTGGGGACATAAAGGTGATGGGGGGGATGTGGAGGTGACACTGGGGATGTCACCCAAGGGGTTGGTGGTGGCACCATGGGAACAATGTCACCAAGGGGGACAATGTCACCAAGGGGGGGTGGAGGTGACACCCTGGGGACAATGTCACCCTGGGGGACAATGTCACCAATGGGGGGACGGAGGGGACCCCACGGGGACGGCCCCTTCCCTCCTTGTTCCCCAAATGCTCCTTTTTGGGGGCAAGACCCCCCTAGAGACCCCCCCATAGGCCCCCCTATAGGCCCCTATAGACCCCCTATAGGCCCCCCTATAGGCCCCTATAGACCCTCCTATAGACCCCCCATAGGCCCCTATAGACCCCCCTATAGGCCCCTATAGACCCCCCTATAGGCCCTCCTATAGGCCCCTATAGACCCTCCTATAGACCCCCTATAGGCCCCTATAGACCCCCTATAGACCCCCCCCATAGGCCCCTATAGACCCCCCTATAGGCCCCCCTATAGGCCCCTATAGACCCTCCTATAGACCCCCCTATAGGCCCCTATAGACCCCCTATAGGCCTCCATAGATCCCCCTATAGGCCTCCATAGATCCCCCTATAGGCCCCTATAGACGCCCCCATAGGCCCCTATAGATCCCCCTATAGGCCCCTGTAGACCCCCCTATAGGCCCCTATAGATCCCCCTATAGGCCCCTATAGACCCCCCTATAGACCCCCCCTATAGGCCCCTATAGACCCCCCTATAGGCCCCCCTATAGGCCCCTATAGACCCTCCTATAGACCCCCCTATAGGCCCCTATAGACCCCCCTATAGGCCTCCATAGATCCCCCTATAGGCCCTATAGACACCCCCCCCATAGGCCCCTATAGATCCCCCTATAGGCCCCTGTAGACCCCCCCCATGGGCCCCTATAGATCCCCCTATAGACCCCTATAGATGCCCCCATGGGCCCCTATAGACCCCCCCATACCACCCAGAGGCCCCTATAGCCCCCTTGTACCCTGCTATAGGCACCTAAATGCACCTATAGGCTCCTATACTGCCCTTATCCCCACTTATACCCCCTATAGATACCCATACGCACCCCTATAGCCCCCATATGCACCTATAGGCACCTCTATACCCACCTATATGCACTGTTACCCCCCATACATATGCATATCCACCCCTATACCCCCCCATATGCACCTATAGGCACCTCTATACCCACCTATATGCACTTATACCCCGTATACATACCCATACACACTCCTATACTCCCTATATGCATCTATAGGTGCCACTATACCCACCTATATGTGCTTATACCCCCCTATACACACCCATACCCACCCCTATACCCCCCAGGTGCACCTATAGGTGCTTCTATACCCACCTATATGCACTTATACCCCCTATACATGCCCATATGCATCCCTATTCCCCCCTTATGCACCTATAGATGCCTCAATACCCACCTATATGCATTTATACCCCCCATACATATCCATACCCACCTATAGGTGCCACTATACCCACCTATATGTACTTATACCCCCCTATACATACCCATACGCACCCCTATTCCCCCCATATGCACCTATAGGTGCCTCTATACCAAGCTATATGAACTTTTACCTGCCTATACACACCCATACCCACCCCTATACCCCCTATATGCACCTATAGGCACCTCTATACCCCCCTATATGCACTTATACCCCCCTATACACACCCATACCCACCCCTATTCCCCCCATATGCACCTATAGGCACCTCTATACCCACCTATATGCACTTATACTCCCTATACATACCCATACACACCCCTATAGCCCCTATATGCAACTATAGGCACCTCTATACCCACCTATATGCACTTACACCCCCCTATACACACCCGTACCCACCCCTATATGCCCCATATACACCTATAGGCATCTCTATGCCCACCTATATGCACTTATACCTCCCCTATATATACCCATACACAACCCTACACCACTATATGCACCTATAGGTGCCTCTATACCCACCTATATGCATTTATACCCCCTATACACACCCATACCCACCCCTATACGCCCCATATGCACCTATAGGCGCCTCTATACCCACCTATATGCATTTATACCCCCTATACACACCCATACACACCCCTATAGCCCCTATATGCAACTATAGGCACCTCTATACCCACCTATATGCACTTACACCCCCCTATACATACCCATACCCACCCCTATACGCCCCATATGCACCTATAGGTGCCTCTATACCTACCTATATGCACTTATACTCCCTATACATACCCATACACACCCCTATAGCCCCTATATGCAACTATAGGCACCTCTATACCACCTATATGCACTTACACCCCCCTATACACACCTGTACCCACCCCTATATGCCCCATATACACCTATAGGCATCTCTATGCCCACCTATATGCACTTATACCTCCCCTATATATACCCATACACAACCCTACACCACTATATGCACCTATAGGTGCCTCTATACCCACCTATATGCACTTACACCCCCCTATACATACCCATACCCACCCCTATACGCCCCATATGCACCTATAGGCGCCTCTATACCCACCTATATGCATTTATACCCCCCTATACATACCCATACCCACCCCTATATACCCCATACGCACCTATAGGCGCCTCAATACCCACATATATGCACTTATACCCCCCTATACACACTCATACTCACCCCTATATACCCCATACGCACCTATAGGCGCCTCTATACCCACATATATGCACTTATGCCCACCTATACATACCCATACACACCCCTATAGCCCCTATATGCAACTATAGGCACCTCTATACCACCTATATGCACTTACACCCCCCTATACACACCTGTACCCACCCCTATATGCCCCATATACACCTATAGGCATCTCTATGCCCACCTATATGCACTTATACCTCCCCTATATATACCCATACACAACCCTACACCACTATATGCACCTATAGGTGCCTCTATACCCACCTATATGCATTTATACCCCCCTATACACACCCATACTCACCCCTATATACCCCATACGCACCTATAGGCGCCTCTATACCCACATATATGCACTTATACCCCCCTATACATACCCCTACCCACCCCTATAGCCCCTATATGCACCTATAGGCACCACTATACCCACCTATATGTACTTATACTCCCCTATACATACCCATACCCACCCCTATACGCCCCATATGCACCTATAGGCACCTCAATACCCATATACATTTCCATATGTGCATCATAGTAACGTTTTATTAAATATAGGCAAAAAAGGCCCCCCTGCTTTGGCCCTTTTGCTCCTTTTTCCTCCTTTTTTCCCCCATTCTCAAGGCAGCGGATGCAGGGGCAGCAGGGTATGTATTTTATATATATATAGGTCTATACATATGTATAATGTGGATAATATATGTATAATATCCATATATGTATAATATGGACAATCTATGCATGTATATGTATATATATTATTTATAATATGTTATAATACCTATAATATATAGTACATTATATATGCATATATGCATATATAGTGTATGTATTTATTTTATATGTGTATATGTATATGTACTATGTAATATGTGTGTATATGTAGATATTACATATACATTTATGTATATATGTTATATATAATATGTATACATATATATGCTTATATGCAATACATAGGGGTATTATTTATATAACATATGTATATAACATATATGTATATGTATATATATAACATATATGTATATATAACATATATATAACATATATAGCATACATATAACATATATAGCATATATATAGCATATATATAGCATATATAACATATATATGTATATATAACATATGTAACACATATATGTATATATAACATATATAACGCATATATGTATATATATAACATATGTATATGTATATATATAACATATATGTATATGTATATATGTTATATACATATATATATGCACATATATAACATATATATATACATATAGCCCCCAGCAATGACACAAATGACACAGGGATAAAAAAGGGAAGAAAGGGCAAAAAATGGAGGAGAAAAGGGAAAAAGGGATGGAAAAAAAAGGGGAAAAGGGAGGAAAATAAAAGAGGAAAAAGAGGGGGAAAAGGGAAAAAGAAGGGAGAAAAAAGGGGAAAAAAAGAGGGAGAAATGAGGGAAAAAGAGGAGCTAAAAAGGAGGAAAAGGGAAAAAAGAGAGAAAAGAAGGAAGGAGGGAACAAAGGAGAAAAGGGAGAAAATGGCCCTTTTGGGGGGGTTTGCCCCAAATTAGTGCTGCTTTGTGCCCCTATCCTGGGGAATCCACAAATGCAAAAAATTAGATATTTATTTGTGTTTTTTTTTTGTTTGCAAATGTAAAAGAAAATCCTAGTTTTTGCAAAAAAAAAAAAAAAAAAAAAAAAAGGATAGAAAGGGGCTTTTTTTTTTTCTGCAAATGCCCAAAATTGCAGATTTTGCGAACGCCGCCCTGGGAAAAAATCCTCCCCGTGCTGCAATTGCAAATTCCTCCCCAAAAAGTGGGCGAAAAACCCCCGATTTTGGCAAATGCAAACGAGAAACACCAAAAAAAGAATAAATCCAAGAAAACGGAGCAAATGCAATTGTGCAAATGGGCAATTTTGCAAAATGCAAAAAAAAAAAAAGCACGAAAAAGGTAGAAAAGCCCCATTTTGCAAATGCAAAAAAAAACCCCCCACAAAAGACCCCAAAAGCAGCGTTTTTCACAGAAAAGCGGCAGCCGCCGCAGCCCTCGATGGCGACGTAAGTTAAATAAATATATATGTCTCTATAGGTGCCTATATGGTGCAATAGGGTCCCTTTCTCCTATAGAAATGGGTTATCCCCCATATAGACCCCTACACCTATGTGCGCCTATAGGTATCTATAGGGTGCCCTTAAATAAATATACATATATATGCATATACATACAGTACCATATACCCCATATAGAGCTTTTATCATATATATGTGTATGTATATGCATATATTTGTATATGTATATGCATATATATACATATATGTGTATATATATGCATATATATGTATATGCATATATATGTATATGCATGTATATGTGTATATATATATATATATGGTGCATTCTAGCCCCTTATATGGAGATTTTGCCTTATATAGGGGATTTCTCTTACATATATGGGGCACTATAGCCCTTCCTATAGGGCAGTTCTATAGGCACATATACATGTATATAGGGTGCAATATAATCCCTTATGGACGCAGAGGCTTCCTATAGATCTATAGGATCTCTATAGCGTCCCTATATAGTATCCCCATATAGCAGAGCTTATTAGTGCCATAATTGCATTTTTTCCCCTTTTTTAACGTTTATTTAATATTTTTATTATTATTTTAACAGTTCCTATTTCAACTTTAATTATTGTCATTATTTTATTGCTTTTTGCCATTATTTTACTGCTTTTTTTTGGCCTCCCGAAGCAGGCCTCAACCCTGCCCCTTTTTGGGTGAAAAGACCCCATTTGGCCAAAACCCACCTTTTTTTTCTCATTATTATTGCATCATTTTGCAGCCTCCGCTAAGAAAAAAATCCCTTTTTTCTGTTTTTTTCCTCTTTTTCCTGCCGCAACCCGGGATTTGCAGCCGCCGCTATTCAACCCAATATAACAGATAATATAAAATATAGAATAGAATATAAAAATACATTTTTAACATTATTTTTAACATTATTTTTATTTTTAACATTTTTTAATATTATTTCTATTTATTTTTGCCTTAAATCCGTGCAATTCCTGATCCCCCCTTTTGCAGCTGGATCCACCCGGGCGGCTTTTGCTTTTTTTATTTATTTATTTTGCTTTATTTCTTCTTTTTTTTTTTGCTTTACTTGCACCAAAATGGTCGGTTTTTCACCCAATCCTTCCGGTGGCAAACGCTTTGATTTTTATTGCATGGAAAAAAAGAAAAAAGAAAGAAAAAACAACACAAAAAATGGGGGAAATTTAATTATTTTGGTGCACGGAAGCGCACGAGGGATGGGGGGGATCCCTGTGTCCCCCCCCCTTGCAAATACCCCCCACAAAAAAATGCAAAATTTCCCATTTTAATGCAAAACCCGGGATTTTATCCCATTTTTTTCCCTTGCAAAACGCTGGGAAAAGTTTTGCATCTCAATGGCCCCGATTTGCAAACGCCGGAATTGGCTGGAGTTTTGCAAACGCCCCCGGAGCCGATTTGCAAAAACCCGGTGATTTGCAATTTGCAATTATTTGCAAACGCCCCATTGCTTGCAAATGCAATTTGCAATTATTTGCAAACGCCCGATTGCTTGCAAATTATTTGCAAACGCTCCAGGATTTGCAAACGAGCGTTTTGCAAAGGCCACGTTAATTGCAAAAGGCGTTTTTTGCAAACGGCAAAGAATTGGCAAACGGGGAATTATTTGCAAACGGGGAATTGTCTGCAAACGCTGCACAAATTGCAAATGCTGCATTAATTGCAAAGGCCAAAGTGCAAAATAAATCATTAATTGCAAGCACTGCATTAATTGCAGAAGCCAATTTGCAAATAAGATTTGCAAACTCGCAGTCAATGGCAAACACAGAATAAATTGCAAATGCCAAATTGTTTGCAAATGCTGCATTAGCTGCAGAGTCCAATTAGCAAAGCCTGCATTAATTGCACACGATGCATGAATTGCAAGAGCCGTGTTAATTGCAAACCTTGCATTAATTGCAAATGCCAACTGCTAAAGTATTTGCAAACTTCAATGCAAACACAGAATTATTTGCAAACACCAAATATTTTGCAAAGGCCACGTGAATTGCAAAGGCTCCATTAATTGCAAACGTTGCATTAATTGCAAATGCCAATTTGCAAACGCCGAAAGATTTGCAAAGGCCCCATTAATTGCAAAAGCTGAAAGATCGGCAAACTGCAAGGTTTTAGCAACCACAGAATGAATTGCAAGCCCCAAATCGAGTGCAAATGTCTCATTTTTTGCAAGCGCCACTTTATTTGCAAACGATGCATTAATTGCAAAACCCAATTTGCAAAAATGAGGTGAATTGGCAACACCACATTTTTTTTGCAAAGGCTGCATTAATTGCAAAAAAAACCCATTTGCAACGCCCCAATTCTTTGCAAACGGCCGCTTTTGCGAACGCCCAACGATTTGCAAATGCCAAATCATTTGCAAAACGAGGAAAATTTCTTTTTTTTTTTGGAAATTTGCAAATTTCCAAATCAGCTGCCAAATTGGCGCGTTTGCCCCCGACACCGAAATCGTGGAAAAACGGGGATTTTTTTTTTTTGCAAAAAAAAAAAGGAGAAAATCCTTAGGCCGATGGGGGGGGGCACGTGCAGACCCCCCCCTCCCCTCCCCCACCCCCTCCCCCCTCGCGCAGCCCCTCCCCCCCCCGCATCCTCCCCCGTTGCCGGGGCAACGCGGCGCGCGCCGAGCGGGGGGGGGGAGGGGGGGCAGCTCCCTCCCCCCTCCCTTCCCTTAGCGCCATCCCATAATATTTTTTTATTATTTTTTAGATATTTCCCGATTATTTTTGATTTTCCCCTTGTGCTCCCCGACCCCCCCCCTTTTTGCAACCCCCCCTTTTGCAATTGCCCCCCCATTGCACCCCCCATTTGCACCCCCCCATTTGCACCCCCCCATTTAAGACGTCTCCTTGCACCCCCCTTTTTGCAAATTCCCCCCCTTTTTGCAATCCTCCTTTTTTTGCAAATCTCCCCTTTTTACAAATCCCCCCCTTTTTTGCAAACCCCTTTTTGCAAATCCCTCTTTTTGCCACCCCTTTTTCTTGCAACTCCTTTTTGCAACCCCCCCTTTTTACTGAAACCCCCCCCCTTTGCAACCTCTCCTTTTTTTGCAACCCCCCGTTTTGCAAATCCCCCTTTTGCAAATTGCCCTTTTTGCCACCCCCTTTTTTTATTGCAACCCCCCCCTTTTGCAAATCCTCTTTTTTGCAACCCCTCCTTTTTTGCAACCCCCCCTTTTGCAAATCCCCCCCTTTTTTGCAAGCCCCCCTTTTTTTGCAACCCCCTCTTTTTGCAACTCCCCCTTTTGCAACCCCCTTTTTTATTGCAACCCCTCCTTTTTTTTGCAACCCCCCTTTTTTGCAACCCCTTTTTTTACCACCCCCCCTTTTTGCAACCCCTCCTTTTTTTGCAACCCCCCTTTTTTATTGCAACCCCTCCTTTTTTGCAACCCCCCGTTTTTTGCAACCCCCCCTTTTTTGCAACTCCCCCTTTTGCAACCCCCTCTCTTTTTTGCAAACCCCCTTTTTATTGCAAACCCCCCTTTTTTGCAACCCCCCTTTTTTTTTGCAACCCCTCCTTTTTTGCACCCCCCTTTTTTTTGCAAACCCCCTTTTATTGCAACCCCTCCTTTCTTTGCAACCCCCCCTTTTTTGCACCCCCCTTTTTTTTGCAAACCCCCTTTTTATTGCAACCCCTCCTTTTTTGCAACCCCCCCTTTTTTTGCAACCCCTCCTTTTTTGCAACCCTCCTTTTTTATTGCAACCCCCCCTTTTTGCAACCCCTCCTTTTTTGCAACCCCCCCTTTTTGCAACCACCCTTTTTTATTGCAACCCCTCCTTTTTTGCAAACCCTCTTTTTGCACCCCCCCTTTTTTTGCAAACCCCCTTTTTATTGCAACCCCTTTTTTTATTGCAACCCCCCTTTTTTTTGCAACCCCCCTTTTTTATTGCAACCCCCCTTTTTGCAACCCCCTTTTTTGCAACCCCCCCTTTTTTGCAACCCCTTTTTTTATTGCAACCCCCCCCTTTTGCAACCCCCCCTTTCACAACCCCCCTTTCCCCCCCCCCTTTTTCCCCCCCCACCCCCCTCCCCTCCCCCCTCCCCCCTCCCCCTCCCCCCCCCGCGGGCGCGCGCCGCGGGGCCGCGCGTGGCCGAATCTCCCGCGCGCGGCCGATGGAAGCGCAGGTCGGTGCCGCGCGGCCCCCCCCGCGCCCCCCCCCGCCCCCGTTTCCCTCCCCCTCCCGCGGCCCGTTTGCAACTTCGCATTTTCATTACGGAGCCGGTTTTTGCATGAGACCCCCCCCCTCCATCCCGCCCCCCCCCCGGTATTGATTGCAGCGGGGGGGGGGGCGGGGAGGGGAGGGGAATAATAATAATAAAAAAACACCCGGGAATTAACGCGGCGGCGGCGGCGCGTGCGGGGGGAAACGGGGGGGCTGCAATGGGGGTTGCAATGGGGGGGTTGCAATTGGGGGGGTGCAATTGGGGGGGGTTGCAATGGGGGGGGTTGCAATGGGGTTGCAATGGGGGGTTGCAATGGGGGAGTGCAATTGAGGGTTGCAATTGGGGGGGTTGCAATGGGGGGGGTTGCAAAGAATGGGGTTGTAACTGGGGGTTGCAATTGGGGGGGTTGCAATGGGGTTGCAATGGGGGGGTTGCAATGGGGGGGTTGCAATTGGGGAGTGCAATCGAGGGTTGCAATTGGGGGGGTTGCAATGGGGTTGCAATGGGGGGTTGCAATGGGGGGGTTGCAAAGATTGGGGTTGTAATTGGAGGTTTGCAATGGGGGGGTTGCAATGGGGGGTTGCAAAGAATGGGGTTGTAATTGGGGGTTGCAATTGTGGGGGTTGCAATGGGGGGGGTTGCAATTGGGGAGTGCAATTGAGGGTTGAAATGGGGGGGTTGCCAAGGGGGTTGTAATTGGGGTTTGCAATGGGGGGGTTGCAAAGAATGGGGTTGTAATTGGGGGTTGCAATTGGGGGGGTTGCAATGGGGTTGCAATTGAGGGGTGCAATTGGGGGGTGCAATGGGGTTGCAATGGGGGGTTGCAATGGGGGGCTTGCAATTGGGGGGTGCAATTGAG
>NW_028289889.1:0-21064 GCF_059628265.1 Tinamus guttatus | reverse complement strand
GCTGCTGCCAGGGACCCCCGGGACCACCCCCCCATTCCTACTGCCCAGGTATGGGACCCCCCCAATTCCAGAGATGCAGGGACCCCCATTCCTGACACGGGGGGACCCCCCCCCCAATTCCTGGACCCCAGGCCACCCCCCCGCAGCAGTGTCCCCTTCCCGCAGGAAAAACGCCACCTCCACCAAGATCCCCGACACCAAGGGCTGCCGGACCTGCTGCGCGGGTGAGTGACAGAGAGGTGGCCGTGTCCCCCCCCCGCCACCGCAGGACGCACCCCCCAGCTCCCGGGTGTCCCCCCACGCAGCCAGGAACGGGGACACGGGTGGCCACTACCTCTGTGGGGCGCTGGACACCGGCGTGGTGCTGCTGCAGTGGTACGAGCCCATGCAGAAGTTCCTGCTGGTCAAGGTAGTCCCCCCCCCGGCCCGGCCCCGTGTCCCTTTTTGTCCCCTCGTGTCCCTTTTTTTGTCCCCTCGTGTCCCTTTTTGTCCCCTCGTGTCCCCGACAGCAACTGCTGCCCCGTGCTCCTGTCCCCAGCGGTGCCCTCGGGTGTCCCCCTGTTCTTGTGTCCTCCTCATCCTTGTGCCCCCCGTGTCCCCTCCCTTGTCCCTGAGCCCCCTGTCCCCATGTTGGGTCCCCAAGTGCCACCGCGTGTCCCCACAATTACGTGCTGCACCCCCAAGTTCCCTCCGTCCTCATCGTCGTGTCCCCATGGACCCCAGGGTGTCCTCGTGCCCCCAGGGCCACCTCCCGCGTGTCCCCGTGGGCCCCCACGGCACCTCCCGCGTGTCCCCGCGTCCCCACGGCCCCCAGGGTGTCCTCGCGACCCCAGGGCACCTCCCGCGTGTCCCCGTGGTCCCCCACAGCACCTCCCGGGTATTCCCACGTCCCCACGGCCCCCGCGGAGTCCCCGTGTCCCCACGGCACCCCCCGCGCGTCCCCGTGTCCTCCCGGCGCCTGCTACATCTTAGTGCCCCCAATGCATCCCCCGCGTGTCCCCGCGTCCCCACGGTCCCCGCGGTGTCCCCGTGCCCCCAAGGCATCCCCCCCGTGTCCCCGCGTCCCCCTCGGTGTCCCCGTGCCCCCAAGGCATCCCCCGCGTGTCCCCGCGTCCCCACGGTCCCCGCGGCGTCCCCGTGCCCCCAAGGCATCCCCCGCGTGTCCCCGCGTCCCCCGCGGTGTCCCTGTGCCCCCAAGGCATCCCCCGCGTGTCCCCGCGTCCTCCCGGCGCCTGCTGCATCCCCCAGGGCATCCCCCGCGTGTCCCCGCGTCCCCACGGCCCCCGCGGCGTCCCCGTGCCCCCAAGGCATCCCCCGCGTGTCCCCGCGTCCCCCGCGTGTCCCCGTGCCCCCAGGGCATCCCCCGCGTGTCCCCGCGTCCTCCCGGCATCCCCGTGCCCGCGTGGCACCTCCCGCGTGTCCCCGCGTCCCCACGGCCCCCGCGGTGTCCCCGTGCCCCCAAGGCATCCCCCACGCGTCCCCGCATCCTCCCGGCGCCTGCTGCATCCTAGTGCCCCCAAGGCGTCCCCCGCGTGTCCCTGCGTCCCCACAGTCCCCGCGGCGTCCCCGTGCCCCCGCGGCACCTCCCGCGTGTCCCCACGGCCCCACGGCCCCCGCGGTGTCCCCGCAGCATCTCTCGCGTGTCCCCGCGTCCTCCCGGCGCCTGCTACATCTTAGTGCCCCCAATGCATCCCCCGCGTGTCCCTGTGTCCCCACGGTCCCCGCGGTGTCCCCGTGTCCCCAGGGCTTCCCCCGCGTGTCCCCGCGTCCCCACGGCCCCCGTGGTGTCCCCGTGTCCCCTGGCATCCCCCGCGTGTCCCCGCGTCCCCACGGCCCCCGCGGCGTCCCCGTGTCCCCACGGCATCCCCCGCGTGTCCCCGCGTCCCCACGGTCCCCGCGGTGTCCCCGTGCTCCCACGGCACCTCCTGCGCGTCCCCGCGTCCTCCCGGCGCCTGCTGCATCCCCAGGGCATCCCCCACGTGTCCCCGCGTCCCCACGGCCCCCGCGACGTCCCCGTGCCCCCAGGACATCCCCCGCGTGTCCCCGCGTCCCCACGGTCCCCGCGGTGTCCCCGTGCCCCCAGGGCATCCCCCGCGTGTCCCCGCGTCCCCACGGTCCCCGCGGAGTCCCCGTGCCCCCAGGCATCCCCCGCGCGTCCCCGCGTCCTCCCGGCGCCTGCTGCATCCCCCAGGGCATCTCCCGCGTGTCCCCGCGTCCCCACGGCCCCCGTGGTGTCCCCGTGCCCGCGTGGCACCTCCCGCGTGTCCCCACGGTCCCCGCGACGTCCCCGTGTCCCCTGGCACCTCCTGCGCGTCCCCCCGGTGCCTGCTGCACCCTAGTGCCCCCAAGGCATCCCCCGCGTGTCCCCGCGTCCCCCGCGGTGTCCCCGTGTCCCCAGGGCATCCCCCGCGCGTCCCCGCATCCTCCCGGCGTCCCCGTGTCTCCTGGCACCTCCCGCGTGTCCCCGCATCCTCCCGGCGCCTGCTGCATCCCCCAGGACATCCCCCGCGTGTCCCCGCGTCCCCGCGGTGTCCCTGTGGTCCCCCACGGCACCTCCCGCGTGTCCCCGCATCCTCCCGGCATCCCCGTGCCCGCGTGGCACCTCCCGCGTGTCCCCGCGTCCCCACGGTCCCCGCGACGTCCCCGTGTCCCCAGGGCATCCCTCGCGTGTCCCCACGGCCCCCGCGGCGTCCCCGTGCCCCCGCGGCATCCCCCACGCGTCCCCGCATCCTCCCGGCGCCCCGCAGCACTTCGACTTCCCGCTGCCGTCCCCGCTGCGGGTCTTCGAGCTGCTGGTGCGGCCGGGCGAGGAGTACCCGAGCGTCTGCATCGGCGTGAGCCGCGGGCCCTCGCCCGCCCGGCCCGTCCTCCTCCGCACCATCAACCTCAACTCGCTCTCGTCCTGGTTCACCCCCGCGGCCGCCGGTGAGGGAGGGGGGGCCGGGGAGACGGGGGGGGGGGGGAGTCCCGGGGAGGGGAGGGGGGGGCCCGGGGAGGCGGGGGCGGGGGTCCCGGGGAGGCGGGGGGGGGGTCCCGGGGAGGCGGGGAGGGTCCCAGGGGAGGCGGGGGGGAGCTGGGGAGGGTACGGGGGGATGTGGGGAGGGTCCTGGGGGAGGCGGGGAGGGTCCTGGGGATGTGGGGAGGGTCCTGGGGGGGATGCGGGAGGGTACGGGGGGAGGCGGGGAGGGTCCTGGGGGATGCGGGGAGGGTCCTGGGGGATGTGGGGAGGGTCCCGCAGGAGCTGGGGAGGGTCCCGAGGATGTGGGGAGGGTCCCGGGGAGCTGGGGAAGGTCTCGGGGATGTGGGGAGGGTCCCGGGGGGGATGCGGGAGGGTCCTGGGGGATGCGGGGAGGGTCCCGGGGGAGGCGGGGAGGGTCCTGGGGGAGGCGGGGAGGGTCCCGGGGGATGCGGGAGGGTCCCAGGGGTGCAGGGAGGGTCCCGGGGGAGGGTCCTGCGGGACGTGGGGAGGGTCCTGTGCACAGGTTTGGGATCTCTGGGAGAGCTGGGGAGGGTCCCGGGGATATGGGGAGGGTCCCGGGGGAGCTGGGGAGGGTCCTGGGGGAGCTGGGGAGGGTCCCAGGGATGTGGGGAGGGTCCCGGGGGGGATGCGAGAGGGTACAGGGGGATGTGGGGAGGGTCCCGGGGGAGGCGGGGAGGGTCCCGGGGATGTGGGGAGGGTCCCGGGGGGGATGCGAGAGGGTACAGGGGGATGTGGGGAGGGTCCTGGGGGACCTGGGGAGGGTCCTGGGGAAGCTGGGGAGGGTACGGGGGGATGCGGGGAGGGTCCCGGGGATACGGGGAAGGTCCCGGGGGAGCTGGGGAGGGTCCCGGGGATGCGGGGAGGGTCCCGGGGGAGGCGGGGGAAGCTGGGGAGGGTACGGGGGAGATGTGGGGAGGGTCCCGGAGGAACTGGAGAGGCTACGGTGGGGAAGCGGGGAAGGTCCTGGGGGAGCTGGGAAGGGTCCTGGAGGATGTGGGGAAGGTCCCGGGGGAGGCGGGGAGGGTCCCGGGGATGTGGGGAGGGTCCCGGGGGGGGATGTGGGGAGGGTCCTGGGGGATGTGGGGAGGGTCCTGGGGGAGCTGGGGAGGGTCCCGGGGGAGGCGGGGGAAGCTGGGGAGGGTACGGGGGGATGTGGGGAGGGTCCTGGGGGATGCGGGGAGGGTCCCGGGGATGTGGGGAGGGTCCTGGGGGAGGCGGGGAGAGTACGGGGGGATGTGGGGAGGGTCCTGGGGGATGCGGGGAGGGTCCCGGGGGGATGCGGGAGGGTACGGGGGGATGTGGGGAGGGTCCGGGGGATGCGGGGAGGGTCCCGGGGATGTGGGGAGGGTCCCGGGGGAGCTGGGGAGGGTCCCGGGGATGTGGGGAGGTCCTGGGGGATGCGGGGAGGGTTCCGGGGGAGGCAGGGAAGGTCCCAGGAATGTGGGGAGGGTCCCGGGGGGGATGCGGGAGGGTATGGGGGTATGCGGGGAGGGTCCTGGGGGAGCTGGGGAAGGTCCTGGGGGATGTGGGGAGGGTCCCGCGGGAGCTGGGGAGGGTCCCGAGGATGTGGGGAGGGTCCTGGGGGAGGCGGGGAGGGTCCCGGGGGAGCTGGGGAAGGTCCCGAGGATGTGGGGAGGGTCCTGGGGGAGGCGGGAGGGTCCCGGGGGAGGCGGGGGGAGCTGGGGAGGGTACGGGAGGGATGTGGGGAGGGTCCCGGAGGAGCTGGAGAGGCTACGGGGGGGAAGCGGGGAAGGTCCTGGGAGAGCTGGGGAGGGTCCTCGAGGATGTGGGGAGGGTCCCGGGGATGTGGGGAGGGTCCCGGGGGAGCTGGGGAGGGTCCCGGGGATGTGGGGAGGGTCCCGGGGAGGATGCGGGAGGGTATGGGGGGATGCGGGGAGGGTCCTGGGGGATGCGGGGAGGGTCCTGGGGATGCGGGGAGGGTCCCGGGGGGGATGCGGGAGGGTATGGGGGGATGCGGGGAGGGTCCTGGGGGAGCTGGGGAGGGTCCCGGGGATGCGGGAGGGTACGGGGGGATGCGGGGAGGGTCCCGGGGATGTGGGGAGGGTCCCGGGGGGGCTGGGGAAGGTCCTGGGAGATGCAGGGAGGTTACGGGGGGATGTGGGGAGGGTCCGGGGGATGCGGGGAGGGTCCCATTCGCAGGTTGGGGACCCCTGGGAGAGCTGGGGAGGGTCCCGGAGGATGCGGGAGGGTCCCGGGATGCAGGGAGGGTCCCGTGGGAGCTGGGGAGGGTCCCGGAGGAGCTGGGGAGGGTCCCGGGGGATGCGGGAGGGTCCCGGGGATGTGGGGAGGGTCCCGGGGGGTACCGGGAGGGCACGGGGGGTACCGGGGCTCCCGTGCCCGGGTCGGGGGCTCTGGTCCCCGCTGAGCCCCGCTGTCCTGCAGAGCCCCCCTGCCCCGGGCCCGTGCAGGTGACGCAGCTGGACAGCGAGACGGTGCTGGTGCTGCTGGACCGTGAGTCCACGGACACGCGTGGATCCCGTCTGCCTATCCCTGCATCCGCCTGTTTTTTCCCTCTTTCCGTCTGTCTGTGCCACCCTCCTTCCCTCCGTCCATCCCTCTCCATCCGTCTGTCCAGGCAGAGGCTGGGGCGGGTGGCGGGTGACACGGGTGGCGGGTGACACGGGGGGTGGTGGTGGCGGGTGACACGGGGGGCGGGTGACACGGGGGGCGGGTGACACGAGGGGCGGTGGTGGCGGGGGACACGAGTGGCGGGTGACACGGGAGACGGTGGCGGGTGACACGGGTGGCGGGTGACACGGGGGGCGATGGCGGGTGACACGGGGGGCGGGTGGCGGGTGACACGGGGGGCGGTGGTGGCAGGTGACACGGGGGGCGGGTGACACGGGTGGCGGGTGACACGGGGGGCGGTGGTGGCGGGTGACATGGGGGACGGGGGGCGGGTGACACGGGGGGCGGTGGTGGCGGGGGACACGGGTGGCGGGTGACACGGGGGGCGGTGGTGGCGGGTGACACGGGGGGCGGTGGTGGCGGGTGACACGGGGGATGGTGGCGGGTGACACGGGGGGCGGTGGTGGCGGGGGACACGGGTGGCGGGTGACACGGGGGGCGGTGGTGGCAGGTGACACGGGGGGCGGTGGTGGCGGGTGACATGGGGGGCGGGTGACACGGGTGGCGGGTGACACGGGGGGCGGTGGTGGCGGGTGACACGGCGGGTGTCCCCTCCGCAGGGAGCGTGAGGATCGTCACCCTGCAGGGTGCCCCGCGCCTGGTGGCCCCCGAAATCACCTTCGATGTCGCCGTGGAGGCCGTGGGTGGGTGGCGGGGGGGGGGGGGCTGAGGAAAGGGGGGGTCTGGGGGCTTTGGGGGGAGCTCATGGGTGCAGGGGGGGCTGGGGGGGTTCAGGGGAGGGCAGGGAGGTGCAGGGGGGTGCAGGGGGTGCAGAGGGGAGCTCGTGGGTGCAGGGGGGAACTCATGGGTGCTGGGGGGTCCTGGGGGAGCTGGGGGGGTTCAGGGAGGTGCTGGGGGGGTTGGGGGGTGCAGGGAGGTACAGGGGGGTGCAAGGGGGTACAGGGGGTGCTGGGGGTTCAGGGGGGTGCAGGGAGGTACAGGGGGGTGCAAGGGGGTACAGGGGGTGCTGGGGGTTCAGGGGGGTGCAGGGAGGTACAGGGGGGTGCAAGGGGGTACAGGGGGTGCTGGGGGTTCAGGGGGGTGCAGGGAGGTACAGGGGGTGCTGGGGGGTTCAGGGGGGTGCAGGGAGGTACAGGGGGGTGCAAGGGGGTGCAGGGGGGTGCAGGGGGTGCTGGGGGTGCTGGGGGGTTCAGGGGGGTGCAGGGAGGTACGGGGGGGTGCAAGGGGGTGCAGGGGGTTGCTAGGAGGTGCTGGGGGGTTCAGGGGGGTGCAGGGAGGTACAGGGGGGTGCAAGGGGGTGCAGGGGGGTGCAGGGGGTGCTGGGGGGTGCAGGGAGGTACAGGGGGTGCTGGGGGGTTCAGGGGGGTGCAGGGAGGTACGGGGGGGTGCAAGGGGGTGCAGGGGGTTGCTAGGGGGTGCTGGGGGGTTCAGGGGGGTGCAGGGAGGTACAGGGGGGTGCAAGGGGGTACAGGGGGTGCTGGGGGTTCAGGGGGGTGCAGGGAGGTACAGGGGGTGCTGGGGGGTTCAGGGGGGTGCAGGGAGGTACGGGGGGGTGCAAGGGGGTGCAGGGGGTTGCTAGGGGGTGCTGGGGGGTTCAGGGGGGTGCAGGGAGGTACAGGGGGGTGCAAGGGGGTGCAGGGGGGTGCAGGGGGTGCTGGGGGGTGCAGGGAGGTACAGGGGGTGCTGGGGGGTTCAGGGGGGTGCAGGGAGGTACGGGGGGGTGCAAGGGGGTGCAGGGGGTTGCTAGGGGGTGCTGGGGGGTTCAGGGGGGTGCAGGGAGGTACAGGGGGGTGCAAGGGGGTACAGGGGGTGCTGGGGGGTTCAGGGGGGTGCAGGGAGGTACAGGGGGTGCAGGAGGGTTCAGGGGGGTGCAGGGAGGTACAGGGGGGTGCAAGGGGGTGCAGGGGGTTGCTGGGGGGTGCAGGGGGTGCTGGGGGATTCAGGGGGGTGCAGGGGGTGCTGGGGGGAGCTCATGGGCGCTGGGGGGGTTCAGGGAGGTGCTGGGGGGGCTGAGGGGTTGGAGGGTGCAGGGGGGTTGGGGGTTGGGGGTTTGGGGGGCAGCTGCCGCCCCCGACCCCCGTCCCGTCCCGTCCCCCAGCGCTGGCCCGCGGCTGCGTCCAGGCCTTCTGGCGCCACGGGGTGCAGGTCCGGAGGGTGGGCACGGCCCAGGTGAGAGCCCCCCCGGGCCCCCCGATCCATGGGGGGGTGCAGAGAGGGCCCCCCCCAGCCTTGGGTGTCCCCCGGGGGTGCAGGGGACCCCCCAACCCCTGGGGATCCCCCACAGCTGGGGAACCCCCAATCCCTGGGGATCCCCCAACCCCTGGGGATCCCCCACTCCTGGGGACCCCCCACACCTGGGGACCCCCCACTCCTGGGGATCCCCCAACCCCTGGGGATCCCCAACCTCTGGGGATCCCCCACTCCCTGGGGACCCCCCCAACCCCTGGAGATCCCCAACCCTTGGGGATCCCCCACACTTGGGGACCCCCCAACCCCTGGAGATCCCCAACCCTTGGGGAACCCCCAACACCTGGGGATCCCCAACACCTGGGGATCCCCCATACCTGGGGACCCCCCATACCTGGGGACCCCCCAATCCATGGGGACCCCCCAATCCATGGGGAGCCCCCCACTCCTGGGGACCCCCCAACCCCTGAGGATCCCCAAGCCCTGGGGATCCCCCACTCCCTGGGGACCCCCTAACCTCTGGGGACCCCCAATCTCTGGGGATCCCCCAACCCCTGGGGACCCCTCACCCCTGGGGAACCCCAACCCTGGGGATCCCCAACCCCTGGGGAGTCCCCACTCCCTGGGGAACCCCTAACCCTGGGGATTCCCCACACTTGGGGACCCCCCTAACCCTGGGGATCCCCCAACCCCTGGGGAACCCCAACCCTGGGGATCCTCAACCCCTGGGGAGTCCCCACACTTGGGGAGTCCCCCCACTCCTGGGGACCCCCAACCTCTGAGGACCCCCCACACCTGGGGACCCCCCAACACCTGGAGATCCCCAACCCCTGGGGATCCCCCACTCCCTGGGGATCCCCCACACCTGGGGATCCCCCACACCTGGGGACCCCTCAACCCTGGGGATCTCCTAACCCCTGGGGAACCCCTAACCCCTGGGCACCCCCACACTCCCTGGGGAACCCCCAACCCCTGGAGATCCCCAACCCCTGGGGATCCCCCAAACCCTGGGGAGTCCCCTCGCACCTGGGGATCCCCCACACCTGGGGACCCCCTAACCCTTGGGGACCCCCCACACTTGGGGACCCCCAACTCCTGGGGACCCCCCACTCCCTGGGGACCCCCCAACACCTGGGGACCCCCTAATCCCTGGGGACCCCCAAATCCCTGGGGACCCCCCACCCCCCGGCGCTGCTGAGGAGCCCCCGAGGACCCCCCAGCCCCATTGGGGAGGGCACAGCCCCCCCCCCCCAATTCCAACGCCACCCCCATCCCTGTCCCCCCCCATCCAGGTCACAGAGGAGCTCCGGGACCAGCGCCGGACCTTCCGCCTGCTCCGCTCCCACAGGTACCCCCTGGGAAGGGGGGGCACATTGGGGTGCCATGGGGCGCCCCCCAACACCCCCATCCCGCTCCCAGCACCCTCCTCCTGGAGACGCGCTCGTCCGACGAGGCCGACGGCCACAGCACCCTCTACGTCCAGGCCTGACGCCCGCCTGGCACCCATGGGTGCCACCCACCCCTGGCATCACCTCCCCCTTCCCCTTTGCCGGCAGCTGTTAATTATTTGCACCCAATTAAACTGAGGAGCCCCCCCACCCTCCACCAAGCTGCTGCGTCTGCGCTGCCGTGCGGGGCCCAGGCGTCCGGGCGGCCAAGGAGATGGGCAACAGCATCGGGAGCCAGCGTTTATTGAGGGGGCAGGGGGGTCTCCCCCAATGTGGGGACCCCTAAATGTGGGGAACCCCCAATGTGGGGTCCCCCTTCAATGTGGAGACACCCAAATGTGAGGAACCCCCAATGGGGGGTCCCCTTCCAATGTGGGGACCCCCAAATGTGGGGACTCCCCAACGTGGGGTCTCCTTCCAATGTGGGGACCTCCAAATGTGGGGAACCCCCAATGTGGGGTCCCCCTTCAATGTGGAGACCCCCAAATGTGAGGAACCCCCAATGGGGGGTCCCCTTTCAATGTGGGGACCCCCAAATGTGGGGAACCCTCAACGTGGGGTCTCCTTCCAATGTGGGGACCCCCAAATGTGGGGAACCCCCAATGTGGGGTCCCCCTTCAATGTGGAGACACCCAAATGTGGGGACTCCCCAATGTGGGGTCCCCTTCCAATGTGGGGACCCCCAAATGTGAGGATCCCCCAATGTGGGGTCCCCCTTCAATGTGGAGACCCCCAAATGTGAGGAACCCCCAATGGGGGGTCCCCTTTCAATGTGGGGACCCCCAAATGTGAGGAACCCCCAATGTGGGGTCCCCTTCCCATGTGGGGACCCCCAAATGTGGGGAACCCCCAATGTGGGGTCCCCTTTCAATGTGGGGACCCCCAAATGTGGGGAACCCCCAATGTGGGGTCTCCTTCCAATGTGGGGACCCCCAAATGTGGGGAACCCCCATCTGGGGCAGCAGTGGGGGGGAAAGGCACTTAGAGAGGGAGCTGGGGTGGGGGTGTCCCCCAAATCGCGGGGTGACACCGAGCCGCCGTCACCCCAGGGTGGCACTGGGGGGCCAGGGCAGCGCGGTGGCCCCGGGGACGTCCCCGCTAGCCCAGCTGGTCCTCGTACTGCTTGCGGAAGCAGTCGCCGGCCGGGAAGAAATCCCAGCAGCGTTCCTGGTACATCTTCCAGACGTAGGATTCCTGCCCCGTGTGCTCCGTCTCGTCCTTGTTGATCAGATACATCAGGAAGAACCTGGGACACAGAGGGACAACGGTCATATATATATTTTTAGGGGGCACCCCCGGTCCCTTGGGTCCCCCTCACATGTAGTTGGCCAAGTTGTGCTCCTCCAACGTGTGGGTCTCGAAGCCGTGGGGCGTCGTGTCGAAGTAGTCGCTCCCGATGCCGCAGATGAAACACTTGGTCTGGGGGGGACATGGGGACACGATGGGGGGTGTCGGGGGGACCCCCGTGTCCCCCGTGTCCGGTCATCGGCGCTCACCTCCATGTCCTCCTTGACCTGCTCCTGCTGGTCCCGCAGCTCCCCGAAGGCGTCGATGATGAGACCTGGGGGGGGGACAGGGGTGTCAATGGGGCTGGAGACCCCCCAATTCCGCCCCCCATGAGGAATCCAGGGGGCTGCCCACCCTGGATGATGGCCAGGAGGATGATGATGACGAAGAAGAAGAAGGTGATGTCGAAGACGATGCGGTAGAGCTCGTACTCGTCCCCCGCCGGGTCCTCGATCTCGTCCCCGATGCCACCCCCGGCCCGCACGCCCACGTACATGTGGAACAGGTAGCACTGGGGACAATAGGGACAGGAGGGCTCAGCGCCGCCGGGGACACCGGCGGGGTCCCCTCCCCGTTGTCCCCTCAGAGCCCCGCGGACCGTCATCATGTCGTCACACTTCATGTCAGGCTCGTCCTCGTCCTCGCTCTTGTTGTAGAACTTGCGGAAGAAGTTGAAGGCCACCACGGTGTAGAGGTAGACGACCACGGCCAGCAGCCCCACGGTCATGGCCAGCTGCGGGAGCGGGACGCGGTGGGTGACAGGGTCCCACGGGGACAATCCGGGGGTCCCGGATGTCCCCGCTCACCTGCTTGCCGTTGTGGGTGACGGAGGACAGGATGGTGCGCAGGGTCTTCACCCCCATGGCGATGTCCAGGAGGTGGGAGGCGAAGAAGAAGTTGTTGTAGTGGCCCAGCAGGGACATGGCCATGTACCAGGTGAGGTAGAGGAAGGACTGCGGGGAGCGGGCGCGCTCAGAGCCCTGGCACCCAACGCGATGGCACCAGGGCCACCAACACCTGGGGCCACCAATACCCATGGGCCACCAGCACCAGGGCCACCAACACCTGGGGTCACCAGTACCCAGGGGCCACCAGCACCGGGGGCCACCAACGCTGGGGGCCACCAGTACCCATGGGCCACCAACACTGGGGGGCCACCAACCCTTGGGGTCACCAGCATCTGGGCCACCAACACCTGGGGTCACCAGTACCCAGGGGCTACCAACACCAGGGGCCACCAGCACCTGGGGCCACCAACACTGGGGGCCACCAACGCCTGGGGCCACCAAAACCTGGGGCCACCAAAACCTGGGGCCACCAATACCCAGGTGCCACCAGCACCTGGGGCCACCAGCACCTGGGGCCACCAATACCCAGGGGCCACCAACACCAGGTGCCACCAACACCAGGTGCCACCAACACCTGGGGTCACCTGTATCCAGGGGTGACCAGCACTGGGGGCCACCAGCATCAGGGGCCACCAATACCCAGGGGCCACCAGCATTGGGGGCCACCAGCACCTGGGGTCACCAGTACCCAGGGGCCACAAATACCCAGGGGCCACCAACACCAGGGGCCACCAACACCAGGGGCCACCAATACCCAGGGGCCACCAGCACTGAGGGCCACCAACACCAGGGGCCACCAGCACCCGGGGGCCACCAACACCTGGGCCACCAGCACCCGGGGCCATCAGTCCCCAGGGGCCACCAACACCAGGGGCCACCAGCCCCCCAGGCCCTGCGGTCCCCCCCACCAGGGGACCCCGGGGACCCCCCGTCCCCCCTCGCCACCCGCTCCCACTCACGTTATCAGTGAAGATCACCCCGAACTTCCAGATCTGGTATCTGATGTCGATGGACGTGATCCTGGGGTGGGGGACAGCAGCGGTGAGACCCGGGGTGTCCCATGGGGGACCCCGGGGACCCCCGGGACACCCCGTCCCACCAGCTGAGCAGGGAGTTGTCCGGGGGCGGCTTCCTCTCGCCCTGCGCCCCGATCTCCAGGCTCGCCAGCTCCATGCCCAGCAGCTCCGCGATGCGCTCGCGCCCGTAGATGTCCCCGTACTTCTCCAGCACCTGGGGACACCCGGGGACACGGTGGACAAGGGCACGGTGGCCCCGGTGACACGGTGGACAAGGGCGCGGTGGCCCCGGCCAGGCTATGGGGCTGCGGGTGCCTGGGGGGGCACCATCCTCCTCCTCACCTTCCTCTTGACGAACTTGTCCCAGTAGTTGCTGGGGAAGGACCTGGGGGACAAGAGGGGCCCTGTCCCCATCGCTGCCCTGGGACCCCGGCCTGGAGACCCCCCCTCCCCTGGGCTGGCCCCCAGCTCAGCCCCGCTAGCCCTCCCAGTAGCCCCCAGGACCCTGCGGTGGGTTGGAGCAGCCCCAAGTCCCCTCCGTGTACCCGCTGTCCCCTCCATGTCCTCCCCGTCCCCTCCATTTCCCCCCATCCCCTCCGTGTCCCCCCATCCCCTCCATGTCCCCCTGTCCCCTCCATGTCCCCCCCATTCCCTCCATGTCCCCCCTGTCCCCTCTGTGTCCCCCCATTCCCTCCATTTCCCCCCATGCCCTCCGTGTCCCCCCATCCCCTCCATGTCCCCCTGTCCCCTCCATGTCCCCCCTATTCCCTCTGTGTCTCCCCTGTCCCCTCTATGTCACCTCCATTCCCTCCATGTCCCCCCTGTCCCCTCTGTGTCCCCCCATTCCCTCCATTTCCCCCCATCCCCTCCATGTCCCCCCGTCCCCTCCGTGTCCCCCCATTCCCTCCATTTCCCCCCATCCCCTCCGTGTCCCCCCGTCCCCTCCATGTCCCCCCTGTCCCCTCCATGTCCTCCCTGTCCCCTCCATGTCCCCCCCGTCCCCTCCATGTCCCCCCCATTCCCTCCATGTCCCCCCTGTCCCCTCTGTGTCCCCCCTGTCCCCTCTGTGTCCCCCCATTCCCTCCATGTCCCCCCATCCCCTCTGTGTCCCCCCCGTCCCCTCCATGTCCCCCCCGTCCCCTCCGTGTCCCCCCATTCCCTCCATGTCCCCCTGTCTCCTCCATGTCCCCCCCGTCCCCTCCATGTCCCCCCCATTCCCTCCATGTCCCCCCTGTCCCCTCCATGTCCCCCTGTCCCCTCTGTGTCCCCCCATCCCCTCTGTGTCCCCCCATTCCCTCCATGTCCCCCCATCCCCTCCGTCCCCCTCCGTCCCCTCCCGGCGCCCCAGTGGCCCCGGGCGCCGTCCCCGTGTCCCCCCCGGGTGCCGTCCCGCGTCCCCCTATCTCCCCCATCCCCTCCATGTCCCCCCATCCCCTCTGTGTCCCCCCATTCCCTCCGTGTCCCCCCTGTCCCCTCCGTGTCCTCCCTGTCCCCTCCATGTCCCCCCATTCCCTCGATGTCCCCCCATCCCCTCCGTGTCCCGCCGTCCCCTCCATGTCCCCCCATCCCCTCTGTGTCCCCCCATTCCCTCCATGTCCCCCCTGTCCCCTCCATGTCCCCACATCCCCTCCATGTCCCCCCTATCCCCTCTGTGTCCCCCCATTCCCTCCGTGTCCTCCCATTCCGTGTCCCCCCGTCCCCTCTGTGTCCCCCCATTCCCTCCATGTCCCCCCTGTCCCCTCCATGTCCCCACATCCCCTCCATGTCCCCCCTATCCCCTCTGTGTCCCCCCATTCCCTCCGTGTCCTCCCATTCCGTGTCCCCCCGTCCCCTCTGTGTCCCCCCATTCCCTCCATGTCCCCCCTGTCCCCTCCATGTCCCCCCCATTCCCTCCTGTCCCCTCCCGGCGCCCCAGTGGCCCCGGGCGCCGTCCCCATGTCCCCCTATCTCCCCCATTCCCTCCATGTCCCCCTGTCCCCTCTGTGTCCCCCCATCCCCTCAGTGTCCCCCCATCCTCCCCGTCCCCCCTGTCCCCTCCCGGCTCCCCGATGTCCCCGGGCGCTGTCCCCATGTCCCCCTATCTCCCCCATCCCCTCCATGTCCCCCTGTCCCCTCTGTGTCTCCCCATCCCCTCTGAGTCCCCCCATCCCCTTAGTGTCCCCTGTCCCCTCCTGGCTCCCCCGTGTCCCCGTGTCCCCTCCCCGTGCCCGTACTGGGCGTTGAGCACCAGCCGGTCCCACTGGCCCTTGACGTCGTCGTCGGGCGGCTGCTCCGTGATGTAGAGGCCGGAGAACTCGAGGCGCCGGGCGACCTCCTTCTCCCGCTTGAAGATCACCAGGGGGATCTGGGGACAGCGGGGACACGGGGGGACATGAGGGACAGCGGGGGGACGGGGGACAGCGGGGGGACGGGGGACAGTGGGGACACGGGGGGACATGAGGGACAGCGGGGGGACGGGGAACAGCAGGGACACGGGGGGACAGCGGGGACACAGGGGCAGTAGTGTCACGGGGGGACAGCAGTGTCACAGGGGACAGTGGGGACACGGGAACAGCAAGGACACGGGGGGAGAGCAGGGACACGGGGGGACAGCAGGGACATGGAGGGGGACAGCAGGGACACAGAGGGACAGCGGGGACACAGGGGGACATGGGGAACAGCAGAGACACGGGGGACAGCAGGGACACAGAGGGACAGCAGGGACACGGGGGGACAGCAGTGTCACAGGGGGCAGAGGGGACACGGGGAACAGCAGGGACACAGGGGGACAGCAGGGACACAGGGCCAGCAGAGACACAGGGACACAGTGGGGACATGAGGGACAGCGGGGACATGGGGGGACGTGAGGGACAGCAGGGACACGGCGGGGAACAGCAGGGACATGGGGGGACAGCGGGGACACGAGGGGACATGAGGGACAGCAGGGACATGTGGAGACAGCAGGGACACGGCGGGGGACAGCAGGGACACGGGGGGACAGCGGGGACACAGGGGCAGTAGTGTCACGGGGGACATGAGGGACAGCGGGGACGCGGGGGGACAGCAGGGACACGGCGGGGGACAGCAGGGACACAGGGACAGCGGAGACACAGGGGGACATGGGGAACAGCAGAGACACGGGGGACAGCAGGGACATGGGGGGACAGTGGGGACACGGGAACAGCAAGGACACGGGGAACAGCAGGGACACGGGGGGACAGCAGGGACACAGGGGCAGTAGTGTCACGGGGGGACAGCAGTGTCACAGGGGACAGAGGGGACACAGGAGGACAGCAGGGACACAGGGGGACAGCAGAGTCACAGGGGGGCAGAGGGGACACAGGGGACCAGCAGAGACACAGGGGACAGCAGGGACACAAGGGAAGAGCAGGGACACGGGGGACAGATGGGGACAGCAGGGACACAGCAGGGGACAGCAGTGTCATGGGGGGCAGTGGGGACACGGGGAATGGCAGGGACACAGGGGACAGCAGGGACACAGTGGGGACATGGGGGACAGCAGGGACATGGGTGACAGCAGAGTCACAGGGGGGCAGAGGGGACACGGGGAACAGCAGGGACATGGGGGACAGCAGGGACACAGGGCCAGCAGGGACACAGTGGGGACATGGGGGACAGCAGGGACACAGGGGACAGCAGGGATACGTGGGGACAGCAGGGACATAGGGGGGACAGCGGGGACATGGGGGGACAGCAGTGTCATGGGGGCAGAGGGGACACAAGGGAACAGCAGGGACATGGGGGACAGCAGGGACACGGGGGAACAGCAGGGACACGGGGGGACAGCGGGGGGACGGGGGGACAGCAGGGACATCATGGGGACATCAGGGACATGGGGGAACAGCAGGGACACGGGGGAACAGCAGGGACATGGGGGACAGCAGGGACACAGGGCCAGCAGGGACACAGTGGGGACATGGGGGACAGCAGGGACACAGGGGACAGCAGGGATACGTGGGGACAGCAGGGACATAGGGGGGACAGCGGGGACATGGGGGGACAGCAGTGTCATGGGGGCAGAGGGGACACAAGGGAACAGCAGGGACATGGGGGACAGCAGGGACACGGGGGGAACAGCAGGGACACGGGGGGACAGCGGGGACACGGGAACGGCAGGGACACAGGGGACAGCAGTGTTACAGGGGAAGAGCAGGGACACGGGGGACACGGGGGACAGCAGTGTCATGGGGGACAGTGGGGACAGCGGGGCGTGGCCGGGCCCTGCAAGGCGTAGCCGGGGCGTGGCCAGGGCGTGGGCGTGGCCAGGCTCTGTCACGGCATGGCCGGGGGCGTGGCCAGGGGGGCGTGGCGAGCCCGGGGGCGTGGCCGGGGTTCGTGGCCGTAGCCTGGCTCTGTCGCGGGCGTGGCCGGGGGGCGTGGCAATCCCAGGGGCGTGGCCGGGGGGCGTGGCAATCCCGGGGGCGTGGCCGGGGTTCGTGGCCGTGGCCTGGCTCTGTCGCGGGCGTGGGGGGGGGGACCCGAGGCGCGGCCGGGGGCAAGGCGGGGGGCGTGGCGATCACAGGGGCGTGGCCGGGGGGCGTGGCCGTGGCCTGGCTCTGTCGCGGGCGTGGCGTGGCCGGGGGGCGTGGCGATCCCGAGGGCGTGGCCGGGGCGGTGTGGCGACCACGGGGGCGTGGCCGGGGGCGTGGCCGGGGGGGTGTGCGTGTCGCGGCCGGGGGGCGTGGCGATCCCGGGGGCGTGGCGGGGGGGGCGTGTCGTGGCCGGGGGGCGTGTCGTGGCCGGGGGCGTGTCGTGGCCTGGGGGCGTGTCCGGGGCGGTGTGGCGACCACGGGGGCGTGGCCGGGGGCGTGGCCGGGCGTGTGCGTGTCGCGGCCGGGGGGCGTGGCGATCCCGGGGGCGTGGCCGGGGGGGCGTGTCGTGGCCGGGGGCGTGGCGTGGCCTGGGGGGCGTGTCCGGGGGGCGTGTCCGTCCCCCCCGCACCTTGAGGCAGTTGTAGCCGATGATGCAGAGGAAGGCGACGAGCGTGTGCGCCAGGGCCAGCGCCTGCAGCGCGGGCTGCATGTAGCCCGTGCTCTCCTCCAGGAAGTAGTAGACGACGCTGTCCTCGGCGTCCCCGTCCCCGTCCCCGGCCGCCGCCTCCGCCGCCTCCGCCGCCAGCCCCGAGCCCTCGGGCTCCTCCGCGGCGCCCGGCGGCCGCTCCGACACCTGCGGGACCCGGCGGGTGGCACCTGGGCTTGTGTCCCTACGGGGACCCGCCATTTGTGTCCCCACAGGGACCTGGTGAGTGGCACCTGGCATTTGTGTCCCCACGGGGACTCGGCGGGTGGCACCTGGCATGTGTGTCCCACAGGGACCTGCCATTTGTGTCCCCACAGGGACCCGGCGGGTGGCACCTGTCACGTGTGTCCCCATGGGGACCCGGCGGGTGGCACCTGGCACGTGTGTCCCCACAGGGACCTGCCATTTGTGTCCCCACAGGGACCTGGCGGGTGGCACCTGCCATTTGTGTCCCCACGGGGACCCGGCGGGTGGCACCTGGCACGTGTGTCCCCACGGGGACCCGCCATTTGTGTCCCCACAGGGACCTGGCGGGTGGCACCTGTCACGTGTGTCCCACAGGGACCTGCCATTTGTGTCCCACAGGGACCTGGCGGGTGGCACCTGCCACTTGTGTCCCCCAGGGACCTGCCATTTGTGTCCCACAGGGACCTGCCACTTGTGTCCCCCAGGGTTCAGGTGGGTGACATCTGCCACCTGTGTCCCCCCAGGGACCCACCATTTGTGTCCCCCAGGGACTCGGCGGGTGGCACCTGGACTTGTGTCCCCACGGGGACCTGGCAGGTGGCACCTGTCACGTGTGTCCCACAGGGACCTGCCATTTGTGTCCCCCAGGGACCCGGCGGGTGGCACCTGGACTTGTGTCCCCACGGGGACCTGGCGGGTGGCACCTGGCATGTGTGTCCCACAGGGACCTGTCACGTGTGTCCCACAGGGACCTGCCATTTGTGCCCCACAGGGACCCGGCGGGTGGCACCTGGGCTTGTGTCCCCACGGGGACCCGGCGGGTGGCACCTGTCACGTGTGTCCCACAGGGACCTGTCACGTGTGTCCCACAGGGACCTGCCATTTGTGCCCCACAGGGACCCGGCGGGTGGCACCTGGGCTTGTGTCCCCACGGGGACCCGGCGGGTGGCACCTGTCACGTGTGTCCCACAGGGACCTGTCACGTGTGTCCCACAGGGACCTGCCATTTGTGTCCCACAGGGACCTGCCACTTGTGTCCCCTAGGGACCCGGCGGGTGCCACCCGGACTTGTGTCCCCACAGGGGCTCGGCGGGTGGCACCTGGCACGTGTGTCCCCCAGGGACCCGCCATTTGTGTCCCCCAGGGACCCGGCGGGTGGCACCTGCCATTTGTGTCCCCACAGGGACTCGGGGGGTGGCACCTGCCCCTTGTGTCCCACAGGGACCCACCATTTGTGTCCCACAGGGACCCAGCAGGTGCCACCTGCCATTTGTGTCCCCCAGGGACCCTGTGAATGGGACCTGCCACTTGTGTCCCCCGAGGGACCTGGCGTCCCGGACCTGCCCCTTGTGTCCCCTGGGAACCCGGCGGGTGCCACCTGCCACTTGTGTCCCCGAGGGACCCGGTGTCCGGGACCTGCCCTTGGTGCCACCCCCCCGCAGGGACCCAAGTGTCCCCAGAGTGTCCCCAGCCCCGCGCGCGGCACCTTGTAGAAGAGGAGGATGAAGTTGATGGCGAAGGCGAGGAAGAGCGCCAGGAAACGCAGGTTGTAGAAGTTCCTGGACAGGTAGTTCTGGGGGGGACAGCGGGGGACACGCTGGGACCGGAGGGGAGCAGGGGACACCCCGGGGGGACAGGGGACACCCCGGGGCATCAGGGGACAACCCGGGGGACCAGGGGACACCCTGGGGGATCAGGGGACACCCCAGGGGGGACAGGGGACACCCCGGGGAGAACAGGGGGCACCGACGGTGACAGGGGACACTCTGGGGGGACAGGGAACACCCTGGGGGACCAGGGGACAACCCGGGAGATCAGGGGACACCCCAGGGGGATCAGGGGACACCCTGGGGGGATCAGGGGACACCCCGGGGGTACAAGGGACACCCCAGGGGGACAGGGGACACCCCAAGGGGACAGGGGACACCCCGGGGGATCAGGGGACACCCCGGGGGGACAGGGGACACCCAGGGGGACCAGGGGCACCCCGGGGGGACAGGGGACACCCCGGGGGAGCAGGGGACAGCCTGGGGGAGCAGGGGACACCCCGGGGGGACAGGGGACAACCCGGAAGATCAGGGGACACCCCAGGGGGATCAGGGGACACCCCAGGGGGGACAGGGGACACCCTGGGGGGATCAGGGGACAACCCGGGAGATCAGGGGACACGCCGGGGGACAGGGGACACCCCAAGGGGGACAGGGGACACCCCGGGGGATCAGGGACACCCCGGGGGATCAGGGGCACCCCGGGGGGACAGGGGACACCCAGGGGGAGCAGGGGACACCCCGGGAGATCAGGGGACACCCCAGGGGGATCAGGGGACACGCCGGGGGGACAGGGGACACCCCAGGGGAGCAAGGGACACCCCGGGGGATCAGGGGACACCCCAGGGGGATCAGGGGACACGCCGGGGGGACAGGGGACCCCGGGGGGATCAGGGGACACCCCGGGGGGACAGGGGACTCCCCGGGGGGACAAGAGACACCCAGGGGGGACAAGGGACACCCAGGGGGACAGGGGGCACCCCAGGGGGACAGGGGACACCCCGGGGGAACAGGGGACACCCAGGGGGATCAGGGGACACCCAGGGGGACAGGGGACACCCCAAGGGGACAGGGGACACCCAGGGGGAACAGGGGACACCCAGGGGGATCAGGGGACACCCAGGGGGACAGGGGACACCCCAAGGGGACAGGGGACACCCCGGGGGATCAGGGAACACCCAGGGGGAGCAGGGGACACCCCGGGGGGACAGGGGACACCTTGGGGGGACAGGGGACAACCCGGGGGGACAAGGGACACCCAGGGGAGCAGGGGACACCCAGGGGGGACAGGGGACACCCCGGGGGGACAGGGGACACCCTAGGGGGACAAGGGACACCCCAGGGGACCAGGGGACACCCCGGGGGAGCAGGGGACACCCCGGGGGGACAAGGGACACCCTGGGGGGACAGGGGACACCCCGGGGGGATCAGGGGACACCCAGCGGGAACTGGGGACACCCCGGGGGAGCAGGGGACACCCAGGGGGGACAGGGGACACCCCGGAGGAGCAGGGGACAATCCGGGGGGACAGGGGACACCCCGGGGGAACAGGGGACACCCAGGGGGGACAGGGGACACCCCAGGGGACAGGGGACACCCTGGGGGGATCAGGGGACACCCCGGGGGGACAAGGGACACCCAGGGGGACAGGGGACACCCCGGGGGAGCAGGGGACACCCTGGGGGACAGGGAACACCCCGAGGGGACACCCCGGGGGGAACAGGGGACACCCTGGGGGAACAGGGGACACCCTGGGGGGAGCAGGCGACAACACGGGGGATCAGGGGACACCCCGGGAGAGCAGGGGACACCCCGGGGGGATCAGGGGACATCCCGGGGGGACAGGGGGCACCGAGGGGGACAGGGGACACCCCGGGGGAACAGGGGACACCCCGGGGGAGCAGGGGACACCCAGGGGGGACAGGGAACACCGAGG
>NW_028289888.1:0-30790 GCF_059628265.1 Tinamus guttatus | reverse complement strand
CATTGGCGCAGCCGTCGCTCGGGGCAACGCGCCGCCATTGGCGGAGCCGTCGCTCCGGGCAACGCGCCCCCATTGGCGCAGCCGTCGCTAGGGGCAACGCGCCGCCATTGGCGGAGCCGTCGCCGGGGTCAACGCGCCGCCATTGGCGGAGCCGTCACTCGGGGCAACGCGCCGCCATTGGCGCAGCCGTCGCTAGGGGCAACGCGCCCCCATTGGCGGAGCCGTCACTCGGGGCAACGCGCCGCCATTGGCGGAGCCGTCGCTCGGGGCAACGCGCCACCATTGGCGGAGCCGTCGCCGGGGGCAACGCGCCGCCATTGGCGGAGCCGTCGCCGGGGGCAACGCGCGGCGGAAGGGGCGGGTCGCCGGAAGCGGAAGCTGATGGCGCAGGCGGCGGCAGCGATGGCGGCGGCTCCCGGTCACGGGGACGGGGTTGGTGTCACCCACAGGGGGACATTGGGGTAACGAGGGGGCTGGTGACACCCACAGAGGGACATTGGGACCCCCCCGTGCCTCAGCGCAGACCATGGAGCTGGGGCTGGAACTGCCGGGTAGGAAACCGGGATCCGGGGGGGATTAGTGGAGGGGGGGGAAGATAATGCGGGGGCTAATGAGGGGGTTAATGAAAGGGCCCGCTAATGAGGGGGGGTTAATGAAGGGGCTCGTTAGCTGAGGGGACGGGGACACGGGGGGGGGTGGGGACATGGGGGGGACACGGGGATCCAGGGGGGAATAGGGGGAACGTGGGGGCTATGGGGGGCCGCGCATGTCCCTGTGTCACCTGCGTGTCCCTCCGTGTGTCCCCCGTGTCACCTGCGTGTCCCTCCGTGTGTCCCCCGTGTCACCTGCGTGTCCCTCCGTGTGTCCCCTGTGTCACCTGCGTGTCCCTCCGTGTGTCTCTGTTTCCCTCTGTGTCCTTCCATGTGTCCCCCAGTATCCCCCGTGTGTCCCCATGTGTCCCCTGTGTGTCCCTTGCATGTCCCTCCATGTGTCCATGTGTGTCCTTCCATGTCCTCTGTGTCCCCTCGTGTTGCTGCACGTCCCGCCGTGTCCCTCCGTATCCCCTTTGTCCGTCAGTGTTCCCTCCGTGTGTCCCCCCATGTCCCCAGTGTTCCCCCATGTCCCCTCATGTTCCCAGTGTCCCCCCATGTCTCCCGTGTCCCTCATGTCCCTCCACGTCCCCCTGTAGGAGGTCGGCCGGAGTCAGGACGCCCCCTCGATGGCAGTTAAAGGATCCTGCTCGTTTATTCGCTCGCATGCAGCACGTTTATATGATTGTGGCAGTTAGTGACGTCACTGCGCAGGCTCCTGATTGGCTGACAATGATGTAACCGAGACCCTTCCAGCCCCCCTGGCTTGTTCAGCTCCTCCTTTTAGTTCAACAGCTCTTTTATTCGCTCTGGCCTTGGCCTGCTTCCTTATCCCCTGGCCAGCGTTCCCGTTGTGCTTCCACTGCGACCTGAAAGCCGGGATTGAGCAGCCCTGCTGGGCAGCCCTGGCCGTGGCTCTCTGCCCATTCCTCTCTAACTGCCCCTTTTTCCTTTTGCAGCAGCCAGGCCTGATTGGGAGCAGAGAATCCCTCGCAGCGGACGCCGCTTCCCGGCTCCTGGATCCTCCGTCCGGCCGCGGCGACCCAGGATCTCCCACCCGTCGCAGCAACTTTCCTGCCGTTTGGTCCCCTGCCGTCGGGTCCCAACGTTCCTGCCGTCGGGTCCCTGTTCGGGCGCCGGCTGTTGGCCCAGCGCAGGATAACTGCACGGCCTTTCCGGGAGCCGAGCCGGATCGCAGGACACGGACTCAACATGAGGTCAGGTCTCGCTCCGGTTGTTACCGCCGTGCGCGGATATTGATCCCTACAAGCAGCTGAGGGGTTTCCGGGCTCGTTCTGATTGGTTGCCAGGAGCTTTGCTAGGTCCCGACCGCACAGGCTCTTCTCAGCTCTGCAGATCCTCAGCACAGCATTTCCCTACAGCCCCCCATATCGGAGGCCGGGAGCCTCAGAGACCCCCATAGCAGAGGCTGGGAGGCTCCCAGCCCCCCATAGGAGAGGCTCTAGGTCCCCATAGCGGAGTCCAGGAGGCTCAGAGGCCCCAATATGAGAGGCCAGGAGGCTCCCAGCTCCCCATATTGGAGGCCAGAAGGCTCCGGGGCTCCCCGTATCGGAGGCCAGGAGGCTCATAGGCCCACATATCGGAGGCCAGGAGGCTCCTAGCTCCCCATATCCGATTCCAGGAGGCTCAGTTTCCCATAAAGAAGGCTGGGACAGTCATAGGCCCCTATATGAGAGGCCAGGAGGCTGAAAGACGTCCATAGTGGAGTCCAGGAGGCTCAGAGGCCCCCACAGAGGAGGCCGGGCGGCTCCCTACCCCCATAGGAGAGGCTCAGAGTCCACCATGTCAGAGGCCGGGAGGCTCAGAGGCCGCCGTAGAGGAGGCCAGGAGGCTCCCAGCTCCCCATAGGGCCCCCTAGAACTCCCCTAGGACCCCCTATAACCCCCATAGGACCCCCTAGAGCCCCCATAGGAACCCCTAGAGATCCTATAGGAACCCTAAACCTCCTATATGACCCTCGATAGTCCCCATAGGATGCCCTAGAGCTCCCATAGGGTCCCCTATAACCTCCATAGGACCCACTATAGCCCCCCTAGAGCCCCCACAGGACCCCCAGAGCTCCCCTAGGACCCCCTATAGCCCCCATAGGACCCCCTAGAACTCCCATAGGACCCCCTAGAGCCCGCATAGCACCCCCTAGAGCTCACCTAGGACCCGCTATAACCCTCATAGGGCCCCCTAGAACTCCCATAGGACGCCCTAGAGTCCCATAGGAACCCCTAGAGCTCCTATAGCCCCCCTAGAGCTTCTATAGGATCCCCTATAGTCCCCATAGGATGCCCTAGAGCTCCCATAGGGCCACCTATAACCACCATAGGACCCCTAAGAGCCCCCATAGGGCCCCCTAGAGGCCCAACAGGACCCCCAGTGCTCTCCTAGGACCCCCTATAACCACCATCGGAACCTGTATAAGCCCCATAGGACCTCCTAGAGCTCCTATAGGACTCCCTATAGTCCCCATAGGATGCCCTATAGCCCCCATAGGATGCCCTATAGCCCCCATAGGATCCCCTAGAGCTCCCCTAGGACCCCCAATAGCCCCCATAGGACCCCCTAGAACTCCCATAGGACCCCCTAGAGCCCCCATAGGACTCCCAAGAACTCCTATAGGACCCCGTATAACCCTCATAGGGCCTCCTAGAGCTCCCATAGGGCCCCCTATAGCCCCCACTGGACCCCCAAAGCTCCCATAGAACCCCGTAAAGCCCCCATAGGACCCCCTAGAGCTCCACGGGACGCCCTAGAGCTCCCCTAGGACACCCTATAACCCCCTTAGGACCCCGTAGAGCCCCCGTGGGACCCCCTAGAGCCCCCTTATGACCTCCTAGAGCTTCTATAGCCCCCCTAGACCTCCTATAGGACCCTCTACAGTGCCTATAGGATGCCCTAGAGCTCCCACAGGGTCCCCTATAACCACCATAGGACCCACTATAGCCCCCATAGGACCCCCTAGAGCTCCTATAGACCCCCTAGAGCTCCTATAGGACCCCCTGTAGTCCCCATAGGATGCCCTAGAGCTCCCATAGGGCACACTATAACCACCATAGGACCCTCTATAGCCCCCATAGGACCCCCTAGAACTCCCCCAGGGCCCCCTATAACCACCATAGGCCCCCCTATAGCCCCCCTAGGACCCCTAGAGCTCCCATAAGACCTCCTATAGCCCCCATAGGGCCCCCTAGAGCTCCCTTCGGGTCCCTGAAAACCAACATAGGACACTCTAGAGCCCCCATAGGACCCCCGAGACCTCGCATAGTACCCATTATAGCTCCCATAGGAACTCCTAGCGCTCCTATTGCCCCCCTAGAGCTCCTACAGGATCCCCTATAGCCCCCATATGACCACCTAGAGCTCCCCTAGGGCCCCCTATAACCACCATAGGATGCCCTATAGCCCCCATAGTACCCCCTAGAGCTCCTATAGACACCCTAGGGCTCCTATAGGACCCCCTATAGTCCCCATAGGTTGCCCTATAGCGCCCATATGGCCCCCTAGAGCTCCCCTAGGACCCCCAGAGCTCCCATAGGACCCCCTATAGCCCCCATCGGGCCCCCTAGAGCTCCCTTAGGGCCCCCTATAGCCACCATAGGACCCACTATAGCCCCCATAGGGCCCCCTAGAGACCCCACGGGATCCCCAGAGCTCCCCTACGAGCCCCTATAGCCCCCAGAGAGCCTCCTAGAGCTCCCCTAGGGCCCCCTAAAACCACCATAGGATGCCCTATAGCCCCCATAGGGCCCCCTAGAGTTCCCCTAGGACCCCCTATAGCCCGCATAGGACACCCTATAACCCCTATAGGGCCCCCTACAGCTCCCATAGGACCCCCTAGAGCTTCTATAGCCCCCCTAGACCTCCTATAGGACCCTCTATAGTGCCCATAGGATGCCCTAGAGCGCCCATAGGGTCCCCTATAACTTCCATAGGACTCCCTATAGCCCCGATAGAACCCCCTAGAGCTTCTATAGGATTCTCTATAGTCCCCATAGGATGTCCTAGAGCTCCCATAGGGCCCCATAGAGCCCCCACAGGACCCCCAGAGCTCCCTTAGGACCCAATATAGTCCCCATAGGGCCCCCTAGAGCTCCCCTAGGACCCCCTAGAGCTCCCATAGGACCCCCAAGAGCTCCCCTAGGGCCCCCTAGAACTCCCATAGGACCGCCGAGAGTCCCCATAGGAACCCCTAGAGCTCCTCTAAGCCCCCTAGAGCTTCTATAGGATCCCCTATAGTCCCCATAGGATGCCCTAGTGCTCCCATAGGGCCAACTATAACCACCATAGGACCCCTAAGAGCCCCCATAGGGCCCCCTAGAGGCCCCACAGGACCCCCAGAGCTCCCCTAGAACCCCCTATAACCACCATAGGACCCATAGGCCCCATAGGACCTCCTGGACCTCCTATAGGACTCCCCATAGTCCCCATAGGATTCCCTATAGCCTCCATAGGACCCCCTAGAACTCCCATAGGACCCCCTAGAGCCCGCATAGCACCCCCTAGAGCTCACCTAGGACCCGCTATAATCTTCATAGGGCCCCCTAGAACTCCCATAGGACCCCCTAGAGTCCCATAGGAACCCCTAGAGCTCCTATAGCCCCCCTAGAGCTTCTATAGGATCCCCTATAGTCCCCATAGGATGCCCGTGAGCTCCCATAGGGCCACCTATAACCACCATAGGACCCCTAAGAGCCCCCATAGGGCCCCCTAGAGGCCCAACAGGACCCCCAGAGCTCTCCTAGGACCCCCTATAACCACCATCGGAACCCGTATAAGCCCCATAGGACCTCCTAGGGCTCCTATAGGACTCCCTATAGTCCCCATAGGATGCCCTATAGCCCCCATAGGGCCCCCTGGAGCTCCCCTATGACCCCCTATAGCTCCACTAGGACCCCCTATAGCCCCCATAGGGCCCCCTAGAGCTCCCCTAGTGCCCCCTATAACCACCATAGAACCCCATATAGGCCCCATAGGACCCCCTAGAGCTCCTATAGCCCCCCTAGAGCTCCTATAGGATACCCTATAGCCCCCATAGGATGCCCTATAGCCCCCATAGGATCCCCTAGAGCTCCCCTAGGACCCCCAATAGCCCCCATAGGGCCCCCTAGAACTCCCATAGGACCGCCTAGAGTCCCCATAGGAACCCCTAGAGCTCCTCTAAGCCCCCTAGAGCTTCTATAGGATCCCCTATAGTCCCCATAGGATGCCCTAGTGCTCCCATAGGGCCAACTATAACCACCATAGGACCCCTAAGAGCCCCCATAGGGCCCCCTAGAGGCCCCACAGGACCCCCAGAGCTCCCCTAGAACCCCCTATAACCACCATAGGACCCATAGGCCCCATAGGACCTCCTGGACCTCCTATAGGACTCCCCATAGTCCCCATAGGATTCCCTATAGCCTCCATAGGTCCCCCTAGAGCTAGGGGGGACGCCCCTAGGACGCCCAGAGCTCACCTAGGACTCCCTATAGCCCACATAGGACCACCTAGAGCTCCAGTAGGGCTCCCTATAACCAACATAGGATGCCCTATAGCCCCCATAGGGCCCCCTAGAGCTCCCCTAGGACCCCCTATAACCACCATAGGACCCTAGAGCTCCTATAGAACCCCTTATAGTCCCCCTAGGATGCCCTTTAGCCCCCGTAGGGCCCCCCAGAGCTCCCCTAGAACCCCCTATAGCTCCCATAGGGCTCCCTAGAGCTCCCATAGGACCCCCTAGAGCCCCCATAGGACCCCCTAGAGCTCCTATAGACCCCCTAAACCTCCTATATGACCCTCTATAGTCCCCATAGGATGCCCTAGAGCTCCCATAGGGTCCCCTGTAACCACTATAGGACGCACTATAGCCCCCATAGGGCCCCCTAGAGCTCCCAAAGGACCCCCTATGGCCCCCATAGGACCCCCTAGAACTCCCATAGGACCCCCTATAACCCCGATAGGGCCCCCTAGAGCTCCCATAAGGCCCCCTATAACCCCTACAGGACCCCAGGAGCTCCCACAGAACCCCCTATAGCCCCCATAGTACCCCCTAAAGCTCCATGGGATGCCCTAGAGCTCCCATAGGGTCTCCTATAACCTCCATAGGACACCCTATAGCCCACATAGGGCCCACTAGAGCCCGACAGGACCCCCAGAGCTCCCCTAGGACCCCCTATAGCCCCCAGAGAGCCTCCTAGAGCTCCCATAGGACGCCCTAGAGCTCCCCTATGTCCCCCTATAACCACCGTAGGACCCTCTATAGCCCCCATAGGACCCCCTAGAGCTCCCATAGGACCACCTAGAGCCCCCACAGGACCCCCTAGAGCTCCTATAGCCCCCCTAAACCTCCTATATGACCCTCTATAATCCCATTAGGATGCACTAGAGCTCCCATAGGGTCCCCTATAACCAACATAGGACCCCCTATAGCCCCCATAGGAACCCCTAGAGCTCTTATAACTCCCCTAGAGCTCCTATAGGATCCCCTATAGTCCCCATAGGATGCCCTAGAGCTGCCATAGGGCCACCTATAACCACCATAGGACCCACTATAGCCCCCATAGGGCCACTAGCGCCCCCACAGGACCCCCAGAGCTCTCCTAGGACCCCCTATAGCCACCATAGGACCCCCTAGAGCTCCCCTAGGACCCCCTAGAGCTCCCATAGGGCCCCCTAGAGGTCCCCTAGGGCCTCCTATAACCACCATGGGACCCCATATAGGCCCCATAGGACCCTCTAGAGCTCCTATAGCCCCCCTAGAGCTCCTGTAGTCCCCCCTATAGTCCCCATAGGATGCCCTATAGCCCTCATAGGGCCCCCTAGAGCTCCCCTAGGACCCCCTATAGCTCCCATAGGGCTCCCTAGAGCTCCCCTAGGACCATCTAGAGCCCCCATAGGATCCCCTAGAGCTCCCCTAGGACCCCCCAGAGCTCCCCTAGGGCCCCCTATAACCACCATAGGATGCCCTATAGCCCCCATTGGGCCCCCTAGAGCTCCCCTAGGGACCCCTATAACCACCATAGGATCCCATATAGGCTCCATAGGACCCCCTAGAGCTCCTATAGAGCCCCTAGATCTCCTATAGGACCCCCTATAGCCCCCATAGGACCCCCTAGAACTCCCATAGCACCCCCTACAGCTCCCATAGGACCCCCTAGAGCTCCCCTAGTACCCGCTATAACCCTCATAGGCCCCCCTAGAGCTCCCATAAGGCCCCCTATAGCCCCCACAGGACCCCCAGAGCTCCCACAGAACCCCCTATAGCCCCCATAGGACCCCCTAGAGCTCCATGGGACGCCCTAGAGCTCCCCTAGGACACCCTATAACCCCCATAGGGCCCCCTAGAGCTCCCATACGACCCCCTAGAGCCCCCAAGGACCCCCTAGAGGTCCTATAGCCCCCCTAGACCTGCTATAGGACCCTCTGTAGTGCCCATAGGACGCCCTAGAGCTCCCATAGGGTCCCCTATAACCACCATAGGACTCTCTATAGCTCCCATAGGACCCCCTAGAGCTCCCATAGGACGCCCTAGAGCTCCCCTAGTACCCACCAGAGCTCCCCAAGGACCCCCTATAGCCCCCATAGGACCCCCAGATCTCCCCTAGGACCCCCTATACCCCCTACGACCCCCTAGAGCTCCCCTAGGACCGCCAGAGCTCCGATAGGACCCCCTAGAGCTCCCGTAGGACCCCTCAGAGTTCCCCTAGGACCCTCTATAACCCTCCTAGGGCCCCCTAGAGCTCCCATAGGACCCCCTATAGCCCCGATAGAACCGCCTAGAGCTTTTTTAGGATTCTCTATAGTCCCCATAGGATGCCCTAGAGCTCCCATAGGGCCCCCTAGAGCTCCCCTAGGACCCACTATAGCTCCCATAGGGCTCCCTAGAGCTCCCCTAGGACCATCTAGAGCCCCCATAGGATCCCCTAGAGCTCCCCTAGGACCCCCCAGAGCTCCCCTAGGGACCCCTATAACCCCCATAGGATGCCCTATAGCCCCCATTGGGCCCCCTAGAGCTCCCCTAGGGACCCCTATAACCACCATAGGACCCCATATAGGCTCCATAGGACCCCCTAGAGCTCCTATAGAGCCCCTAGATCTCCTATAGGACCCCCTATAGCCCCCATAGGACCCCCTAGAACTCCCATAGGACCCCCTAGAGCTTCCCTAGTACCTGCTATAACCCTCATAGGGCCCCCTAGAGCTCCCATAAGGCCCCCTATAGCCCCCACAGGACCCCCAGAGCTCCCATAGAACCCCCTAATGTCCCCATAGGACCCCCTAGAGCTCTACGGGATGCCGTAGAGCTCCCCTAGGACCCCCTATAACCCCCATAGGGCCCCCTAGAACTCCCATACGACCCCCTAGAGCCCCCATAGGAACCCCTAGAGCTCCTATAGCCCCCCTAGAGCTCCTACAGGATCCCCTATAGTCCCCATAGGATGCCCTAGAGCTCCCATAGGGCCACCTATAACTACCATAGGACCCCTAAAAGCCCCATAGGGCCCCCTAGAGGTCCCACAGGACCCCCAGAGCTCCCCTAGGACCCCCTATAACCACCATAGTATGCCCTATAGCCCCCATAGGGCCCCCTGGAGCTCCCCTAGGACCGCCAGAGCTCCGATAGGACCCCCTAGAGTTCCCCTAGGACCCCCAGAGCTCCCATAGGACCCCCTAGAGCTCCCCTAGTACCCGCTATAACCCTCATAGGGCCCCCTAGAGCTCCCATAAGGCCCCCTATAGCCCCCACAGGACCCCCAGAGCTCCCATACGACCCCCTATAGCCCCCATAGGGCCCCCTAGATCTCCCCTAGGGCCCCCTATAACCATCATAGGACCCCATATAGGCCCCATAGGATCCCCTAGAGCTCCTATAGCACTTCTAGAGCTCCTATAGGACCCCCTATAGTCCCCATAGGATGCCCTATAGCCCCCATAGGGCCCACTAGCGCCCCCACAGGACCCCCTATAGCCACCATAGGACCCCCTATAGCCACCATAGGACCCCCTAGAGCTCCCCTAGGACCCCCTAGAGCTCCCATAGGGCCCCCTAGAGGTCCCCTAGGGCCTCCTATAACCACCATGGGACCCCATATAGGCCCCATAGGACCCTCTAGAGCTCCCATAGCCCTCCTAGAGCTCCTATAGGACCCCCTATAGTCCCCATAGGATGCCCTATAGCCCCCATAGGGCCCCCTAGAGCTCCCCTAGGACCCCCTATAGCTCCCATAGGGCTCCCTAGAGCTCCCCTAGGACCATCTAGAGCCCCCATAGGATCCCCTAGAGCTCCTATAGCCGCCCTAGAGCTCCTATAGGATCCCCTATAGCCCCCATAGGACCACCTAGAGCTCCCCTAGGGCCCCCTATAACCACCATAGGATGCCCTATAGCCCCCATAGTACCCCCTAGAGCTCCTATAGACACCCTAGAGCTCCTATAGGACCCCCTATAGTCCCCATAGGTTGCCCTATAGCGCCCATATGGCCCCTAGAGCTCCCCTAGGACCCCCAGAGCTCCCATAGGACCCCCTATAGCCCCCATCGGGCCCCCTAGAGCTCCCTTAGGGCCCCCTATAGCCACCATAGGACCCACTATAGCCCCCATAGGGTCCCCTAGAGACCCCACGGGATCCCCAGAGCTCCCCTACGAGCCCCTATAGCCCCCAGAGAGCCTCCTAGAGTTCTCCTAGGGCCCCCTAAAACCACCATAGGATACCCTATAGCCCCCATAGGGCCCCCTAGAGTTCCCCTAGGACCCCCTATAGCCCGCATAGGACACCCTATAACCCCCATAGGGCCCCCTACAGCTCCCATAGGACCCCCTAGAGCCCCCTTAGGACCCCCTAGAGCTTCTATAGCCCCCCTAGACCTCCTATAGGACCCTCTATAGTGCCCATAGGATGCCCTAGAGGGCCCATAGGGTCCCCTATAACTTCCATAGGACTCCCTATAGCCCCGATAGAACCCCCTAGAGCTTCTATAGGATTCTCTATAGTCCCCATAGGATGTCCTAGAGCTCCCATAGGGCCCCATAGAGCCCCCACAGGACCCCCAGAGCTCCCTTAGGACCCCATATAGTCCCCATAGGGCCCCCTAGAGCTCCCCTAGGACCCCCTAGAGCTCCCATAGGACCCCCAAGAGCTCCCCTAGGACCCCCTATAACCCCCATAGGGCCCCCTAGAACTCCCATAGGACCGCCTAGAGTCCCCATAGGAACCCCTAGAGCTCCTCTAAGCCCCCTAGAGCTTCTATAGGATCCCCTATAGTCCCCATAGGATGCCCTAGAGCTCCCATAGGGCCAACTATAACCACCATAGGACCCCCTAAGAGCCCCCTTTAGGGCCCCCTAGAGGCCCCACAGGACCCCCAGAGCTCCCCTAGGACCCCCTATAACCAACATAGGACCCCGTATAGGCCCCATAGGACCTCCTGGACCTCCTATAGGACTCCCCATAGTCCCCATAGGATTCCCTATAGCCTCCATTGGTCCCCCTAGAGCTCCCCTAGGACGCCCAGAGCTCACCTGGGACCCCCTATAGCCCACATAGGACCACCTAGAGCTCCCCTAGGGCTCCCTATAACCAACATAGGATGCCCTATAGCCCCCATAGGGCCCCCTAGAGCTCCCCTAGGACCCCCTATAACCACCATAGGACCCTAGAGCTCCTATAGAACCCCCTATAGTCCCCCTAGGATGCCCTTTAGCCCCCGTAGAGCCCCCCAGAGCTCCCCTAGGACCCCCAGAGCTCCCCTAGGACCCCCAGAGCTCCCATAGGGCTCCCTAGAGCCCCCATAGGACCCCCTAGAGCTCCTATATGACCCTCTATAGTCCCCATAGGATGCCCTAGAGCTCCCATAGGGTCCCCTATAACCTCCATAGGACACCCTATAGCCCACATAGGGCCCACTAGAGCCCGACAGGACCCCCAGAGCTCCCCTAGGACCCCCTATAGCCCCCAGAGTGCCTCCTAGAGCTCCCATAGGACGCCCTAGAGCTCCCCTATGTCACCCTATAACCACCGTAGGACCCTCTATAGCCCCCATAGGTCCCCCTAGAGCTCCCATAGGACCACCTAGAGCCCCCACAGGACCCCCTAGAGCTCCTATAGCCCCCCTAAACCTCCTATATGACCCTCTATAATCCCATTAGGATGCACTAGAGCTCCCATAGGGTCCCCTATAACCAACATAGGACCCCCAATAGCCCCCATAGGAACCCCTAGAGCTCTTATAACTCCCCTAGAGCTCCTATAGGATCCCCTATAGTCCCCATAGGATGCCCTAGAGCTGCCATAGGGCCACCTATAACCACCATAGGACCCACTATAGCCCCCATGGGGCCCCTAGCGCCCCCACAGGACCCCCAGAGCTCCCCTAGGACCCCCTATAGCCACCATAGGACCCCCTAGAGCTCCCCTAGGACCCCCTAGAGCTCCCCTAGGACCCCCTAGAGCTCCCATAGGGCCCCCTAGAGGTCCCCTAGGGCCTCCTATAACCACCATGGGACCCCATATAGGCCCCATAGGACCCTCTAGAGCTCCTATAGGCCCCCCTAGAGCTCCTATAGGACCCCCTATAGTCCCCATAGGATGCCCTATAGCCCCCATAGGGCCCCCTAGAGCTCCCCTAGGACCCCCAGAGCTCCCCTAGGACCCCCTATAGCTCCCATAGGGCTCCCTAGATCTCCCCTAGGACCATCTAGAGCCCCCATAGGATCCCCTAGAGCTCCCCTAGGACCCCCCAGAGCTCCCCTAGGGCCCCCTATAACCACCATAGGATGCCCTATAGCCCCCATAGGACCCCCTAGAGCTCCCCTAGGACCCCTCAGAGTTCCCCTAGGACCCTCTATAACCCTCCTAGGGCCCCCTAGAGCTCCCATAGGACCCCCTATAGCCCCGTTAGAACCCCCTAGAGCTTCTTTAGGATTCTCTATAGTCCCCATAGGATGCCCTAGAGCTCCCCTAGGACCCCCTATAGCTCCCATAGGGCTCCCTAGAGCTCCCCTAGGACCATCTAGAGCCCCCATAGGATCCCCTAGAGTTCCCCTAGGACCCCCCAGAGCTCCCCTAGGGACCCCTATAACCACCATAGGATGCCCTATAGCCCCCATTGGGCCCCCTAGAGCTCCCCTAGGGACCCCTATAACCACCATAGGACCCCATATAGGCTCCATAGGACCCCCTAGAGCTCCTATAGAGCCCCTAGATCTCCTATAGGACCCCCTATAGCCCCCATAGGACCCCCTATAGCCCCCATAGGACCCCCTATAGCCCCCATAGGACCCCCTAGAACTCCCATAGCACCCCCTAGAGCTCCCATAGGACCCCCTAGAACTCCCCTAGTACCCGCTATAACCCTCATAGTGCCCCCTAGAGCTCGCATAAGGCCCCCTATAGCCCCCCAGGACCCCCAGAGCTCCCACAGAACCCCTTATAGCCCCCATAGGACCCCCTAGAGCTCCATGGGACGCCCTAGAGCTCCCCTAGGACACTCTATAACCCCCATAGGGCCCCCTAGAGCTCCCATACGACCCCCTAGAGCCCCCAAGGACCCCCTAGAGGTCCTATAGTCCCCCTAGACCTGCTATAGGACCCTCTGTAGTGCCCATAGGACGCCCTAGAGCTCCCATAGGGTCCCCTATAACCACCATAGGACTCTCTATAGCTCCCATAGGACCCCCTAGAGCTCCCCTAGGACCCCCTAGAGCTCCCATAGGGCCCCCTAGAGGTCCCCTAGGGCCTCCTATAACCACTATGGGACCCCATATAGGCCCCATAGGACCCCTAGAGCTCCTATAGCCCCCCTAGAGCTCCTATAGGACCCCCTATAGTCCCCATAGGATGCCCTATAGCCCCCATAGGGCTCCCTAGAGCTCCCCTAGGACCATCTAGAGCCCCCATAGGATCCCCTAGAGCTCCCCTAGGACCCCCCAGAGCTCCCCTAGGGCCCCCTATAACCACCATAGGATGCCCTATAGCCCCCATTGGGCCCCCTAGAGCTCCCCTAGGGACCCCTATAACCCCCATAGGGCCCCCTAGAGCTCCCATACGACCCCCTAGAGCCCCCAAGGACCCCCTAGAGGTCCTATAGCCCCCCTAGACCCCTAGAGCTTCCATAGGGTCCCCTATAACCACCATAGGACTCTCTATAGCTCCCATAGGACCCCCTAGAGCTCCCATAGGATGCCCTAGAGCTCCCCTAGTACCCACCAGAGCTCCGATAGGACCCCCTATAGCCCCCATAGGACCCCCTAGAGCTCCCCTAGGACCCCTCAGAGTTCCCCTAGGACCCTCTATAACCCTCCTAGGGCCCCCTAGAGCTCCCATAGGACCCCCTATAGCCCCGATAGACCCCCCTAGAGCTTCTTTAGGATTCTCTATAGTCCCCATAGGATGCCCTAGAGCTCCCCTAGGACCCCCTATAGCTCCCATAGGGCTCCCTAGAGCTCCCCTAGGACCATCTAGAGCCCCCATAGGATCCCCTAGAGCTCCCCTAGGACCCCCCAGAGCTCCCCTTGGGACCCCTATAACCACCATAGGACCCCATATAGGCTCCATAGGACCCCCTAGAGCTCCTATAGAGCCCCTAGATCTCCTATAGGACCCCCTATAGCCCCCATAGGACCCCCTAGAACTCTCATAACACCCCCTACAGCTCCCATAGGACCCCCTAGAGCTCCCCTAGTACCCGCTATAACCCTCATAGGGCCCCCCAGAGCTCCCACAGAACCCCCTATAGCCCCCATAGGACCCCCTAGAGCTCCATGGGACGCCCTAGAGCTCCCCTAGGACACCCTGTAACCCCCATAGGGCCCCCTAGAGCTCCCATACGACCCCCTAGAGCCCCCAAGGACCCCCTAGAGGTCCTATAGTCCCCCTAGACCTGCTATAGGACCCTCTGTAGTGCCCATAGGACGCCCTAGAGCTCCCATAGGGGCCCCTATAACCACCATAGGACTCTCTATAGCTCCCATAGGACCCCCTAGAGCTCCCATAGGACGCCCTAGAGCTCCCCTAGTACCCACCAGAGCTCCCCAAGGACGCCCTATAGCCCCCATAGGACCCCCAGATCTCCCCTAGGACCCCCTATACCCCCTACGACCCCCTAGAGCTCCCCTAGGACCGCCAGAGCTCCGATAGGACCCCCTATAGCCCCCATAGGACCCCCTAGAGCTCCCCTAGGACCCCTCAGAGTTCCCCTAGGACCCTCTATAACCCTCCTAGGGCCCCCTAGAGCTCCCATAGGACCCCCTATAGCCCCGATAGAACCCCCTAGAGCTTCTTTAGGATTCTCTATAGTCCCCATAGGATGCCCTAGAGCTCCCATAGGGCCCCCTAGAGCTCCCCTAGGACCCACTGTAGTCCCCATAGGGCCCCCTAGAGCCCCCACAGGACCCCCAGAGCTCCCCTAGGACCCCCTATAACTCCGATAGGACCCCCTATAGCCCCCATAGGACCCCCTATAGCCCCCATAGGACCCCCTAGAGCTCCTATAGACCCCCTAGAGCTCCTATAGACCCCCTAGAGCTCCTATAGGACCCCCAATAGACCCCATAGGATGCCCTAGAGCTCCCAAAGGGCACACTATAACCACCATAGGACCCTCAATAGCCCCCATAGGGCCCCCTAGAGGCCCCACAGTTCCCCCAGAGCTCCCCTAGGACCCCCTATAACCAACATAGGACCCCATATAGGCCCCATAGGACCTCCTGGACCTCCTATAGGACTCCCCATAGTCCCCATAGGATTCCCTATAGCCTCCATTGGTCCCCCTAGATCTCCCCTAGGACGCCCAGAGCTCACCTAGGACCCCCTATAGCCCACATAGGACCACCTAGAGCTCCCCTAGGGCTCCCTATAACCAACATAGGATGCCCTATAGCCCCCATAGGGCCCCCTAGAGCTCCCCTAGGACTCCCTATAACCACCATAGGACCCTAGAGCTCCTATAGAACCCCCTATAGTCCCCCTAGGATGCCCTTTAGCCCCCGTAGGGCCCCCCAGAGCTCCCCTAGGACCCCCAGAGCTCCCCTAGAACCCCCTATAGCTCCCATAGGGCTCCCTAGAGCCCCCATAGGACCCCCTAGAGCCCCCATAGGACCCCCTAGAGCTCCTATAGACCCCCTAAACCTCCTATATGACCCTCTATAGTCCCCATAGGATGCCCTAGAGCTCCCATAGGGTCCCCTGTAACCACTATAGGACGCACTATAGCCCCCATAGGGCCCCCTAGAGCTCCCAAAGGACCCCCTATGGCCCCCATAGGACCCCCTAAAGCTCCATGGGATGCCCTAGAGCTCCCATAGGGTTCCCTATAACCTCCATAGGACACCCTATAGCCCACATAGGGCCCACTAGAGCCCGACAGGACCCCCAGAGCTCCCCTAGGACCCCCTATAGCCCCCAGAGTGCCTCCTAGAGCTCCCATAGGACGCCCTACAGCTCCCCTATGTCACCCTATAACCACCGTAGGACCCTCTATAGCCCCCATAGGACCCCCTAGAGCTCCCATAGGACCGCCTAGAGCCCTCACAGGACCCCCTAGAGCTCCTATAGCCCCCCTAAACCTCCTATATGACCCTCTATAATCCCATTAGGATGCACTAGAGCTCCCATAGGGCCACCTATAACTACCATAGGACCCCTAAGAGCCCCCATAGGGCCCCCTAGAGGTCCCACAGGACCACCAGAGCTCCCATAGGACCCCCTATAACCACCATAGGATGCCCTATAGCCCCCATAGGGCCCCCTGGAGCTCCCCTAGGACCGCCAGAGCTCCCCTATAGCCCCCATAGGGCCCCCTAGAAGTCCCCTAGGACCCCCTAGAGCTCCCCCAGGACCCCCTAGAACTCCCATAGGACCCCCTAGAAGTCCCATAGGACCCCCTAGACCTCCTATAGCCCCCCTAGACCTCCTATAGGACTCTCTATAGTGCACATAGGATGCCCTAGAGCGCCCATAGGGTCCCCTATAACCACCATAGGACCCCCTATAGCCCGCATAGGACCCCCTAGAGCCCCCACAGGACCCCCAGAGATCCCCTAGGGCCCCCTATAAGCACGATAGGACCCTCTATAGCCCCCATAGGACCCACTAGAGCTCCTATAGACCACCTAGAGCTCCTATAGGACCCCCTATAGACCCCATAGGATGCCCTAGAGCTCCCATAGGGCACACTATAACCACCATAATACCCTCTATAGCCCCCATAGGATCCCCTAGAACTCCCCCAGCGCGCCCTATAACCACCATAGGACCCCCAATAGCCCCCCTAGGACCCCCAGAGCTCCTATAGGACCCCCTAGAGCCCCCTATGGCCCCCTAGACCTCCCTTAGGGCCCCCTAGAGCTCCCCTAGGACCCCCTATAGCCCCCAGAGAGCCTCCTAGAGCTCCCATAGGACCCCCTATGGCCCCCATAGGAACCCCTAGAGCTCTTATGGACCCCTAGAGCTCCTATAGGATCCCCTATAGTCCCCATAGGACCCCCTAGAGCCCCCATAGGGCCCCCTATAGCCCCCATAGGGCCCCCTATAGCTCCCCTAGGACCCCCAAGAGCTCCCCTAGGACCCCCTATAACCCACATAGGGCCCCCTAGAACTCCCATAGGACCCCCTAGAGCCCGCATAGGAACCCCTAGAGCTCCTATAGCCCCCCTAGAGCTTCTATAGGATCCCCTATAGTCCCCATAGGATGCCCTAGAGCTCCCATAGGACCACCTATAACCACCATAGGACCCCTAAGAGCCCCCATAGGGCCCCCTAGAGGCCCCACAGGACCCCCAGAGCTGCCCTAGGACACCCTATAACCACCATAGGACCCTGTATAGGCCCCATAGGACCTCCTAGAGCTCCTATGGGACTCCCTATTGTCCCCATAGGATGCCCTATAACCCCCATAGGGCCCCCTGAAGCTCCCCTAGGACCCCCTATAGCCCCCATAGGACCACCTAGAGCTCCCCTAGGGCCCCCTATAACCACCATAGGATGCCCTATAGTCCCCATAGGGCCCCTTAGATTTCCCCTAGGACCCCCAGAGCTCCCCTAGGACCCACTGTAGTCCCCATAGGGCGCCCTAGAGCCCCCACAGGACCCCCAGAGCTCCCCTAGGACCCCCAAGAGCTCCCCTAGGAACCCCTATAACCCCCATAGGGCCCCCTCGAACTCCCGTAGGACCCCATAGAGCCCCCATAGGAACCCCTAGAGCTCCTATAGCCCCCCTAAAGCTTCTATAGGATCCCCTATAGTACGCATAGGATGCCCTAGAGCTCCCATAGGGCCCTCTAGAGGCCCCACAGGACACCGAGAGCTCCCCTAGGAGCTCCTATAACCACCATTGGACCCCGTATAGGCCCCATAGAACCTCCTAGAGCTCCTATAGGACTCCCTATTGTCCCCATAGGATGCCCTATAACCCCCATAGGGCCCCCTGGAGCTCCCCTAGGACCCCCTATAGCTCTCCTAGGACCCCCTATAGCCCCCATAGGGCCCCCTAGAGGTCCCCTAGGACCCCCTATAGCCCCCATGGGACCCCCTATAGCCCCCATAGGACCACCTAGAGCTCCCCTAGGACCCTCTATAGCCCCCATAGGACCACCTAGAGCTCCCTTAGGCCCCCATATAGGCCCCATAGGACCCCCTAGAGCTCCTATACACCCCCTAAACCTCCTATATGACCCTCTATAGTCCCCATAGGGCGCCCTAGAGCTCCCATAGGACCCCCTATAGTCCCCATAGGACCCCCTATAGTCCCCATAGGTCCCCCTAGAGCTCCCATAGGACCCCCTATAACCCCATAGGACCCCCTAGAGCTCCCCTAGGACTCCCTATAACCCTCATAGGGCCCCCTAGAGCTCCCATAAGGCCTCCTATAGCACCCACAGGACCCCCAGAGCTCCCATAGGACCCCCTAGAGCTATAGCCCCCCTAGGGCCCCCTAGAGCTCCATGGGATGCCCTAGAGCTCCCCTAGGACACGCTATAACCCTCATAGGACCGCCTAGAGCTCCCATACGACCCCCTAGAGCCCCCACTGGACCCCCTAGAGCTCCTATAGCCCCCCTAGACCTCCTATAGGACCCTCTATAGTGCCCATAGAATGCCCTAGAGCTCCCATAGGGCGCCCTATAACCATCATAGGACCCCCTATTGCCCCCACAGGGCCCCCTAGAGCTCCCATAGGACCCCCTAGAGCCCCCATAGGACCCCCTAGAGCTCCTATAGGACCCCCTAGAGCTTCATGGGACGCCCTAGAGCTCCCCTAGGGCCCCCTATAACCACCATAGGACCCCCTATAGCCCCCATAGAACTCCCTAGAGCTTCCATAGGACCCCCTTGAGCCCCCCTAGGATCCCCTAGAGCTCCCCTAGGACCCCCCAGAGTTCCCCTTGGACCCTCCATAACCCTCATAGGGCCCCCTAGAGCTCCCATAGGACCCCCTATAGCCCAGATAGAACCCCCTAGAGCTTCTATAGGATTCTCTATAGTCCCCATAGGGCCCCCTAGAGCTCCCATAGGGCCCCCAAGAGCTCCCCTAGGGCCCCCTATAACCCCCAATAGGACCCCTTAGAGCTCCCCTAGGACCCCCTAGAGCCTCCATAGGACCCCCTTGAGCTCCTATAGCCCCCTATAACCTCCTATATGACCCTCTATAGTGCCCATAGAATGCCCTAGAGCTCCCATAGGGTCCCCTATAACCACCATAGGACCCCCTTGAGCCCCCATAGGACACCCTAGAGCTCCCCTAGGACCCCCTATAGCCCCGATAGAGCCCCCTAGAGCTTCTATAGGATTCTCTATAGTCCCCATAGGATGACCTAGAGCTCCCATAGGGCCCCCTAGAGCTCCATGGGACGCCCTAGAGCCCCCAAGGACCCCCTAGAGGTCCTATAGCCCCCCTAGACCTCCTATAGGACCCTCTGTAGTGCCCATAGGATGCCCTAGAGCTCCCATAGGGTCCCCTATAACCTCCATAGGACCCCCTATAGCCCGCATAGGGCCCCCTAAAGCCCCCACAGGACCCCCAGAGCTCCCCTAGGACCCCCTATAGCCCCCAGAGAGCCTCTTAGAGCTCCCATAGGATGCCCTAGAGCTTCCCTATGGCCCCCTAATAACCACCATAGGACCCTCTATAGCCCCCATAGGACCCCCTAGAGCTCCCATAGGAGGCCCTATAGCCCCCATAGGAACCCCAGATCTCCCCTAGGACCCCCTGGGGCTCACCTAAGACCCCCTATAGCCCCCATAGGACCCCCTATAGCCCCCTTAGGGCCCCCGAAAACCACCATAGGACCCCCTAGAGCTCCTATGGCCCCCCTAGAGCTCCTATAGGACCCCCTATAGTCCCCATAGGATGCCCTGTAGCCCCAATAGGACCCCCTAGAGCTCCCCTAGGACCCCCATTGCTCCCCTAGGACCCCCTATAGCCCCCATTGGGCCCCCTAGAGCTCCCTTAGGGCCCCCTATAGCCACCATAGGACCCACTATAGCCCCCATAGGGCGCCCTAGAGACCCCACGGGATCCCCAGAGCTCCCCTACGACCCCCTATAGCCCCCACCGGGCCACCTAGAGCTCCCATAGGACGCCCTAGAGCTCCCCTAGGGCCCCCTATAACCGCCATAGGACTCTCTATAGCCCCATAGAACCCCCGAGAGCTCCTATAGACCCCCTAGAGCTCGTATAGGACCCCCTGTTGTCCCCATAGGGTGCCCTAGAGCTCCCATAGGGAACTCTATAACCCCCATAGGACCCTCTATAGCCCCCATAGGACCCCCTAGAACTCCACCAGGTCCCCCTATAACCACCATAGGACCCCCTATAGTCCCCCTTGGACCTCCAGAGCTCTCATAGGACCCCGTAGAGCCCCCATAGGGCCCCCTAGAGCTCCCTTAGGGCCCCCGATAACCACCATAGGACTTTCTATAGCCCCCATAGGACCCCCTAGACCTCCCATAGTACCCCCTATAGCTCCCATAGGAACTCCTAGAGCTCCTATTGCCCCCCTAGAGCTCCTATAGGATCCCCTATATTCCCCATAGTATGCCCTAGAACTCCCATAGGGCCCCCTATAAGCATCATAAGACCCCTTATTGCCCCCATAGGGCCCCCTAGAGCTCCCCTAGGACCCCCTAGAGTTCCCCTAGGACCCTCTATAACCCTCATAGGGCCCCCAGAGCTCCCATAGGACCCACTATAGCCCCGTTAGAACCCCCTAGAGCTTCTTTAGGGTTCTCTATAGTCCCCATAGGATGTCCTAGAGCTCCCATAGCGTCCCCTAGAGCTCCCCTAGGACCCCCTAGAGCTCCCCTAGGACCCCCTAGAGCTCCCATAGGACCCCCTAGAGCCCCCATAGGAACCCCTAGGGCTCCTACAGCCCCCCTAGAGCTTCTATAGGATCCGTTATAGTCCCCATAGGATGCCCTAGAGCTCCCATAGGGCCACCTATAACCACCAAAGGACCCCTAAGAGCCCCCATAGGGCCCACTAGAAGCCCCACAGTACCACCAGAGCTCCCGTAGGACCCACTATAACCACCATAGGACCCATTATAGGCCCCATAGGACCTCCTAGAGCTCCTATAGCACTCCCTATAGTCCCCATAGGATGCCCTAAAGCCCCCATAGGGCCCCCTAGAGCTCCCCTAGGACCCCCACAGCTCCCCAAGGACCCCCTATAGCTCCCATAGGGCTCTCTAGAGCTCCCTTATGACCCCCTATAGCCCCCATAGGACCACTTGAGCTCCCATAGGGCCCCCTATAACCACCATAGGAAGCCCTATAGACCCCATAGGGCCCCCTAGAGCTCCTATAGCCCCCCCAAAAGCTCCTATAGGACTCCCTATACTCCCCCTAGGATGCCCTATAACCCCCATAGGGCCCCCTAGAGCTCCCCTAGGACCCTCAGAGCTCCCCTAGGACCCCCTATAGCTCCCATAGGGCTCCCTAGAGCTCTGCTAGGACCATCTAGAGCCCCCATAGGATCCCCTAGAGCTCCCCTAGGGCCCCCTATAACCACCATAGGATGCCCTATAGCCCCCATTGGGCCCCCTAGAGCTCCCCTAGGGACCCCTATAACCACCATAGGACCCCATATAGGCTCCATAGGACCCCCTAGAGCTCCTATAGACCCCCTAGATCTCCTATAGGACCCCCTATAGCCCCCATAGGACCCCCTAGAACTCCCATGGCACCCCCTACAGCTCCCATAGGACCCCCTAGAGCTCCCCTAGTACCCACTATAACCCTCATAGGGCCCCCTAGAGCTCCCATAAGGCCCCCTATAGCCCCCACAGGACCCCCAGAGCTCCCACAGAACCCCCTATAGCCCCCATAGGACCCCCTAGAGCTCCATGGGATGCCCTAGAGCTCCCCTAGGACACCCTATAACCCCCATAGGGCCCCCTAGAGCTCCCATATGACCCCCTAGAGCCCCCAAGGACCCCCTAGAGGTCCTATAGCCCCTCTAGACCTGCTATAGGACCCTCTGCAGTGCCCATAGGACGCCCTAGAGCTCCCATAGGGTCCCCTATAACCACCATAGGACTCTCTATAGCTCCCGTAGGACCCCCAGATCTCCCCTAGGACCCCCTATACCCCCATACGACCCCCTAGAGCTCCCCTAGGACCGCCAGAGCTCCGATAGGACCCACTATAGCCCCCATAGGACCCCCTAGAGCTCACCTAGGACCCCTCAGAGTTCCCCTAGGACCCTCTATAACCCTCCTAGGGCCCCCTAGAGCCCCTACAGGACCCCCAGAGCTCCCCTAGGGCCCCCTATAACCACCATAGGACCCCATAGAGTCCCCATAAGACCCCGTAGAGCTCCTATAGGATCCCCTATATTCCCCATAGAATTCCCCTAGAGCTCCCCTAGGACCCCCTAGAATTCCCATAGGACCCCCTAGAGCCCCCATAGGAACCCCTAGAGCTCCTATAGCCCCCCTAGAGCTTCTATAGGATCCCCTATAGTCCCCATATGATGCCCTATAGCCCCCATAAGGCCCCCTAGAGCTCCATGGGACGCCCTAGAGCTCCCCTAGGGCCCCCTATAACCACCATAGGACCCTCTGTAGCCCCGATAGGACCCCCTAGAGCTCCCCTAGCACCCCCTAAAACCCCCATAAGACCACCTAGAACTCCCATAGGACCCCCTACAGCACCCATAGGACCCCCTAGAGCTCCCCTAGTACCCGCTATAACCCTCATAGGGCCCCCTAGAGCTCCCATAAGGCCCCCTATAGCCCCCAGAGGACCCCCAGAGCTCCCACAGAACCCCCTATAGCCCCCATAGGACCCCCTAGAGCTCCATGGGACGCTCTAGAGCTCCCCTAGGACACCCTATAACCGCCATAGGGCCCCCTAGAGCTCCCATACGACCCCCTAGAGCCCCCATAGGACCCCCTAGAGCTCCTATAGCCCCCCTAGACCTGCTATAGGACCCTCTGTAGTGCCCATAGGATGCCCTAGAGCTCCCATAGGGTCCCCTATAACCTCCATAGGACCCCCTATAGCCCGCATAGGGCCCCCTAAAGCCCCCACAGGACCCACAGAGCTCCCCTAGGACCCCCTATAGCCCCCAGAGAGCCTCTTAGAGCTCCCATAGGATGCCCTAGAGCTTCCCTATGGCCCCCTATAACCACCATAGGACCCTCTATAGCCCCCATAGGACCCCCTAGAGCTCCCATAGGAGGCCCTATAGCCCCCATAGGAACCCTAGATCTCCCCTAGGACCCCCTGGGGCTCACCTAAGACCCCCTCTAGCCCCCATAGGACCCCCTCTAGCCCCCATAGGACCCCCTAGAACTCCCCCAGGGCCCCCTATAACCACCATAGGCCCCCCTATAGCCCCCCTAGGACCGCTAGAGCTCCCATAAGACCTCCTAGCGCCCCCATAGGGCCCCCTAGAGCTCCCTTTGGGTCCCTGAAAACCAACATAGGACACTCTATAGCCCCCATAGCACCCCCGAGACCTCGCATAGTACCCATTATAGCTCCCATAGGAACTCCTAGCGCTCCTATTGCTCCCCTAGAGCTCCTATAGGATCCCCTATAGCCCCCATAGGACCACCTAGAGCTCCCCTAGGGCCCCCTATAACCACCATAGGTACTGCAACGGGGAGGGGGATGCTGCGCATGCGCAGAACGTCGGGAGCGCTCACTGCTGCCATCCCGTGTCCGGAAATCGGTACTGCAACGGAGGGGGGGGGAGGCAGCGCATGCGCAGAACGTCGGGAGCGCTCACTGCTGCCATCCCGTGTCCGAAAATCGGTACTGCAATAGGGAGGGGGAGGCTGCGCATGCGCAGAGCGTCGGGAGGGCTCACTGCTGCCATCCCGTGTCCGAAAATCGGTACTGCAACGGGGAGGGGGAGGCTGCGCATGCGCAGAGCGTCGGGAGGGCTCACTGCTGCCATCCCGTGTCCGAAAATCGGTACTGCAACGGGGAGGGGGAGGCTGCGCATGCGCAGAGCGTCGGAAGGGCTCACTGCTGCCATCCCGTGTCCGAAAATCGGTACTGCAACGGAGGGGGGGTGGCAGCGCATGCGCAGAGCGTCGGGAGGGCTCACTGCTGCCATCCCGTGTCCGAAAATCGGTACTGCAATGGGGAGGGGGAGGCTGCGCATGCGCAGAACGTCGGGAGGGCTCACTGCTGCCATCCCGTGTCCGAAAGTCGGTACTGCAACGGGGAGGGGGAGGCTGCGCATGCGCAGAGCGTCGGGAGCGCTCAGTGCTGCCGTCGCGTGTCCGAAAATCGGTACTGGAACGGGCAGGGGAGGGTCTTAGTCAGATCATTGTCTGCCAATTGGGAGCCTTTCTATTTACATCACTGGTTACTAGAATTATCGTCCGAACGGTGTCCGGGGAGGGGCGCGCATGCGCAGAGCGTCGGGAGCGCTCACTGCTGCCATCGCGTGTCCGATTACTGGTACTGCAATGGGGAAGGGGAGGCGGCGCATGCGCAGACGGGAGGAGGGCAACGCGCCACCATTGGCGGAGCCGTCGCTGGGGGCAACGCGCCGCCATTGGCGGAGCCGTCGCTGGGGGCAACGCGCCACCATTGGACACCTCCGCGCGCAGACGCGGTGGAAGGGGCGGGTCTCCGGAGGCGGAAGGGGAAGGGCGCAGTCGGCGCCGCCGGCTCCCTCTCCCCCTCCCGCTCCCGGGGTTAGTCGTGTTACCCACAGGGGGTCATTGGGGTAACGGGGGGCTGGTGTCGCCCACAGGGGGACATTGGGATCCTGCCTCTTCCAGTGTGAATGTGTCGCTGGAGGGAACGCGCCGCCATTCGCGGAGCCGTCACTCCGGGCAACGCGCCGCCATTGGCGGAGCCGTCGCTAGGGGCAACGCGCCATCATTGGCGGAGCCGTCACTCCGGGCAACGCGCCGCCATTGGCGGAGCCGTCGCTAGGGGCAACGCGCCCCCATTGGCGGAGGCGTCGCTAGGGGCAAACGCGCCGCCATTGGCGGAGCCGTCGCTAGGGGCAACGCGCCCCCATTGGCGGAGGCGTCGCTAGGGGCAACGCGCCGCCATTGGCGGAGCCGTCACTCCGGGCAACGCGCCGCCATTGGCGGAGCCGTCGCTGGGGGCAACGCGCCCCCATTGGCGGAGGCGTCGCTAGGGGCAACGCGCCGCCATTGGCGGAGCCGTCGCTCCGGGCAACGCGCCCCCATTGGCGCAGCCGTCGCTCGGGGCAACGCGCCGCCATTGGCGGAGCCGTCGCTCCGGGCAACGCGCCCCCATTGGCGCAGCCGTCGCTAGGGGCAACGCGCCGCCATTGGCGGAGCCGTCGCCGGGGTCAACGCGCCGCCATTGGCGGAGCCGTCACTCGGGGGCAAACGCGCCGCCATTGGCGCAGCCGTCGCTAGGGGCAACGCGCCCCCATTGGCGGAGCCGTCACTCGGGGCAACGCGCCGCCATTGGCGGAGCCGTCGCTCGGGGCAACGCGCCACCATTGGCGGAGCCGTCGCCGGGGGCAACGCGCCGCCATTGGCGGAGCCGTCGCCGGGGGCAACGCGCGGCGGAAGGGGCGGGTCGCCGGAAGCGGAAGCTGATGGCGCAGGCGGCGGCAGCGATGGCGGCGGCTCCCGGTCACGGGGACGGGGTTGGTGTCACCCACAGGGGGACATTGGGGTAACGAGGGGGCTGGTGACACCCACAGAGGGACATTGGGACCCCCCCGTGCCTCAGCGCAGACCATGGAGCTGGGGCTGGAACTGCCGGGTAGGAAACCGGGATCCGGGGGGGATTAGTGGAGGGGGGGGAAGATAATGCGGGGGCTAATGAGGGGGTTAATGAAAGGGCCCGCTAATGAGGGGGGGTTAATGAAGGGGCTCGTTAGCTGAGGGGACGGGGACACGGGGGGGGGTGGGGACATGGGGGGGACACGGGGATCCAGGGGGGAATAGGGGGAACGTGGGGGCTATGGGGGGCCGCGCATGTCCCTGTGTCACCTGCGTGTCCCTCCGTGTGTCCCCCGTGTCACCTGCGTGTCCCTCCGTGTGTCCCCTGTGTCACCTGCGTGTCCCTCCGTGTGTCTCTGTTTCCCTCTGTGTCCTTCCATGTGTCCCCCAGTATCCCCCGTGTGTCCCCATGTGTCCCCTGTGTGTCCCTTGCATGTCCCTCCATGTGTCCATGTGTGTCCTTCCATGTCCTCTGTGTCCCCTCGTGTTGCTGCACGTCCCGCCGTGTCCCTCCGTATCCCCTTTGTCCGTCAGTGTTCCCTCCGTGTGTCCCCCCATGTCCCCAGTGTTCCCCCATGTCCCCTCATGTTCCCAGTGTCCCCCCATGTCTCCCGTGTCCCTCATGTCCCTCCACGTCCCCCTGTAGGAGGTCGGCCGGAGTCAGGACGCCCCCTCGATGGCAGTTAAAGGATCCTGCTCGTTTATTCGCTCGCATGCAGCACGTTTATATGATTGTGGCAGTTAGTGACGTCACTGCGCAGGCTCCTGATTGGCTGACAATGATGTAACCGAGACCCTTCCAAGCCCCCCTGGCTTGTTCAGCTCCTCCTTTTAGTTCAACAGCTCTTTTATTCGCTCTGGCCTTGGCCTGCTTCCTTATCCCCTGGCCAGCGTTCCCGTTGTGCTTCCACTGCGACCTGAAAGCCGGGATTGAGCAGCCCTGCTGGGCAGCCCTGGCCGTGGCTCTCTGCCCATTCCTCTCTAACTGCCCCTTTTTCCTTTTGCAGCAGCCAGGCCTGATTGGGAGCAGAGAATCCCTCGCAGCGGACGCCGCTTCCCGCTCCTGGATCCTCCGTCCGGCCGCGGCGACCCAGGATCTCCCACCCGTCGCAGCAACTTTCCTGCCGTTTGGTCCCCTGCCGTCGGGTCCCAACGTTCCTGCCGTCGGGTCCCTGTTCGGGCGCCGGCTGTTGGCCCAGCGCAGGATAACTGCACGGCCTTTCCGGGAGCCGAGCCGGATCGCAGGACACGGACTCAACATGAGGTCAGGTCTCGCTCCGGTTGTTACCCGCCGTGCGCGGATATTGATCCCTACAAGCAGCTGAGGGGTTTCCGGGCTCGTTCTGATTGGTTGCCAGGAGCTTTGCTAGGTCCCGACCGCACAGGCTCTTCTCAGCTCTGCAGATCCTCAGCACAGCATTTCCCTACAGCCCCCCATATCGGAGGCCGGGAGCCTCAGAGACCCCCATAGCAGAGGCTGGGAGGCTCCCAGCCCCCCATAGGAGAGGCTCTAGGTCCCCATAGCGGAGTCCAGGAGGCTCAGAGGCCCCAATATGAGAGGCCAGGAGGCTCCCAGCTCCCCATATTGGAGGCCAGAAGGCTCCGGGGCTCCCCGTATCGGAGGCCAGGAGGCTCATAGGCCCACATATCGGAGGCCAGGAGGCTCCTAGCTCCCCATATCCGATTCCAGGAGGCTCAGTTTCCCATAAAGAAGGCTGGGACAGTCATAGGCCCCTATATGAGAGGCCAGGAGGCTGAAAGACGTCCATAGTGGAGTCCAGGAGGCTCAGAGGCCCCCACAGAGGAGGCCGGGCGGCTCCCTACCCCCATAGGAGAGGCTCAGAGTCCACCATGTCAGAGGCCGGGAGGCTCAGAGGCCGCCGTAGAGGAGGCCAGGAGGCTCCCAGCTCCCCATAGGGCCCACTAGAACTCCCCTAGGACCCCCTATAACCCCCATAGGACCCCTAAGAGCCCCCATAGGGCCCCCTAGAGGCCCAACAGGACCCCCAGAGCTCTCCTAGGACCCCCTATAACCACCATCGGAACCCGTATAAGCCCCATAGGACCTCCTAGAGCTCCTATAGGACTCCCTATAGTCCCCATAGGATGCCCTATAGCCCCCATAGGGCCCCCTGGAGCTCCCCTAGGACCCCCTATAGCTCCACTAGGACCCCCTATAGCCCCCATAGGGCCCCCTAGAGCTCCCCTAGTGCCCCCTATAACCACCATAGAACCCCATATAGGCCCCATAGGACCCCCTAGAGCTCCTATAGCCCCCCTAGAGCTCCTATAGGATGCCCTGTAGCCCCCATAGGATGCCCTGTAGCCCCCATAGGATCCCCTAGAGCTCCCCTAGGACCCCCAATAGCCCCCATAGGACCCCCTAGAACTCCCATAGGACCCCCTAGAGCCCCCATAGGACTCCCAAGAACTCCTATAGGACCCCGTATAACCCTCATAGGGCCTCCTAGAGCTCCCATAGGGCCCCCTATAGCCCCCACTGGACCCCCAAAGCTCCCATAGAACCCCGTAAAGCCCCCATAGGACTCCCTAGAGCTCCACGGGACGCCCTAGAGCTCCCCTAGGACACCCTATAACCCCCTTAGGACCCCGTAGAGCCCCCGTGGGACCCCCTAGAGCCCCCTTATGACCTCCTAGAGCTTCTATAGCCCCCCTAGACCTCCTATAGGACCCTCTACAGTGCCTATAGGATGCCCTAGAGCTCCCACAGGGTCCCCTATAACCACCATAGGACCCACTATAGCCCCCATAGGACCCCCTAGGGCTCCTATAGACCCCCTAGAGCTCCTATAGGACCCCCTGTAGTCCCCATAGGATGCCCTAGAGCTCCCATAGGGCACACTATAACCACCATAGGACCCTCTATAGCCCCCATAGGACCCCCTAGAACTCCCCCAGGGCCCCCTATAACCACCATAGGCCCCCCTATAGCCCCCCTAGGACCCCTAGAGCTCCCATAAGACCTCCTATAGCCCCCATAGGGCCCCCTAGAGCTCCCTTCGGGTCCCTGAAAACCAACATAGGACACTATTATAGCTCCATAGGAACTCCTAGCGCTCCTATTGCCCCCCTAGAGCTCCTATAGGATCCCTATAGCCCCATAGGACCACCTAGAGCTCCCCTAGGGCCCCCTATAACCACCATAGGATGCCCTATAGCCCCCATAGTACCCCCTAGAGCTCTATAGACACCCTAGGGCTCCTATAGGACCCCCTATAGTCCCCATAGGTTGCCCTATAGCACCCATATGGCCCCCTAGAGCTCCCCTAGGACCCCCAGAGCTCCCATAGGACCCCCTATAGCCCCCATCGGGCCCCCTAGAGCTCCCTTAGGGCCCCCTATAGCCACCATAGGACCCACTATAGCCCCCATAGGGCCCCCTAGAGACCCCACGGATCCCCAGAGCTCCCCTACGAGCCCCCAGAGAGCCTCCTAGAGCTCCCCTAGGGCCCCCTAAAACCACCATAGGATGCCCTATAGCCCCCATAGGGCCCCCTAGAGTTCCCCTAGGACCCCTATAGCCCGCATAGGACACCCTATAACCCCCATAGGGCCCCCCTACAGCTCCCATAGGACCCCCCTAGAGCTTCTATACGCCCCCCTAGACCTCCTATAGGACCCTCTATAGTGCCCATAGGATGCCCTAGAGCGCCCATAGGGTCCCCTATAACTTCCATAGGACTCCCTATAGCCCCGATAGAACCCCCTAGAGCTTCTATAGGATTCTCTATAGTCCCCATAGGATGTCCTAGAGCTCCCATAGGGCCCCATAGAGCCCCCACAGACCCCCAGAGCTCCCTTAGGACCCAATATAGTCCCCATAGGGCCCCCTAGAGCTCCCAAAGCATGCCCTAGAGCTCCCCTAGGACCCCCTAGAGCTCCCCTAGGACCCCCTAGAGCTCCCCTAGGACCCCTAGAGCTCCCATAGGACCCCCAAGAGCTCCCCTAGGACCCCCTATAACCCCCATAGGGCCCCCTAGAACTCCCATAGGACCGCCTAGAGTCCCCATAGGAACCCCTAGAGCTCCTCTAAGCCCCCTAGAGCTTCTATAGGATCCCCTATAGTCCCCATAGGATGCCCTAGTGCTCCCATAGGGCCAACTATAACCACCATAGGACCCCTAAGAGCCCCCATAGGGCCCCCTAGAGGCCCCACAGGACCCCCAGAGCTCCCCTAGAACCCCCTATAACCACCATAGGACCCATAGGCCCCATAGGACCTCCTGGACCTCCTATAGGACTCCCCATAGTCCCCATAGGATTCCCTATAGCCTCCATAGGTCCCCCTAGAGCTCCCCTAGGACGCCCAGAGCTCACCTAGGACTCCCTATAGCCCACATAGGACCACCTAGAGCTCCAGTAGGGCTCCCTATAACCAACATAGGATGCCCTATAGCCCCCATAGGGCCCCCTAGAGCTCCCCTAGGACCCCCTATAACCACCATAGGACCCTAGAGCTCCTATAGAACCCCTTATAGTCCCCCTAGGATGCCCTTTAGCCCCCGTAGGGCCCCCCAGAGCTCCCCTAGAACCCCCTATAGCTCCCATAGGGCTCCCTAGAGCTCCCATAGGACCCCCTAGAGCCCCCATAGGACCCCCTAGAGCTCCTATAGACCCCCTAAACCTCCTATATGACCCTCTATAGTCCCCATAGGATGCCCTAGAGCTCCCATAGGGTCCCCTGTAACCACTATAGGACGCACTATAGCCCCCATAGGGCCCCCTAGAGCTCCCAAAGGACCCCCTATGGCCCCCATAGGACCCCCTAGAACTCCCATAGGACCCCCTATAACCCCGATAGGGCCCCCTAGAGCTCCCATAAGGCCCCCTATAACCCCTACAGGACCCCAGGAGCTCCCACAGAACCCCCTATAGCCCCCATAGTACCCCCTAAAGCTCCATGGGATGCCCTAGAGCTCCCATAGGGTCCCCTATAACCTCCATAGGACACCCTATAGCCCACATAGGGCCCACTAGAGCCCGACAGGACCCCCAGAGCTCCCCTAGGACCCCCTATAG